>NC_137876.1:21040676-21043176 GCF_963924005.1 Protomyctophum bolini
AGAGAGTGAGATCTTGGACAGCTCGGTGTGACTGAATGGACCTCTGAGGAGATCACACACACACACACACACACACACACACAGAACACTGTTGTTCATCATGCCCAGTCAATGGTCACCCACTCAACAGGCCAGCTGATGAATGTGTGCTTCTGGTGTCAGAACGGTGTGTGTGTGTGTGTGTGTGTGTGTGTGTGTGTGTGTGTGTGTGTGTGTATGTGTGTATGTGTTTGTGTGTGTGTGAGCAGCTGCCAGAGCATGGTCTATCTGCTGGAGATAATGGCTCTGACTCCAATCAGTGTCCAGCTGACTCCATCAACCCTCTGCGTTAGCCCCCCCCCCCCACACACACACACACACACACACACACACACACACACACACGTATCGGTATTACTATACATCTGAGGACATCAAAACGCATGATGGCAATTTCACGAATGTCATTTTTAACACTCACCCTGAAGCCTGAGTTATAGCCTATATATAGTTGCGCACCGGTGTCGTGCACAGATTACTTGAAATAGCAGATCTACAAGCTCATAGCACATGCGGTATAGTGAATGTAGTTAGTATAAATCGGGTATAAATCCTACTCCAACCCACCTTCTTAAAGGGGATGTCAGTGATTTCAGTCAAAAACCCTTAGGTTTCGTTTTTGCCTTGGGACACAAGCTTTCATCCAATCAGGATAGAGAACAAAAACGGTTTTTTGACCCCCAGGGGTTAACTGGGGACAGGGAGGAACTCCTTATATGGTCAGCACACTCTATAGTAGAGAGTATTATCACAGCAAAACAAAAAAATAAGTGATTGAATTAAGTGAAATCACTGACTCTACCTTTAAAGTCAGTGGTTTATTTTGTGCCACATACCTAACCTGACTCTGCCAGATGGGGGCGGTATTGGGTAACCATGTTCCCCAACACAGCAACCATCCGAGATGGCTCAGGGGGTTGAGCTAACACCGAACCGCTCCGGTTCGAACCAATCAGCGTGAGCTAAGGGCGGGATATGTGCGAAACCGGATGTGACGCATATATAGACACGTCAATATGATTGGTTGTGTTTGCACGCCCACACGGTGATAGACAGACGGTCCCATCCAATCATCTATCTTTCAAGTATCTTGAAAAAAAAGGAACAGCCCCGTCATCGAATTGGCTCCCGAGATCCCAGATCCCAATAAGCTGTGGAACAAATTTGTGTAGCAAGCTTCTTGCAGGATCTGGCAGCGTCAGGTTACCACAGACCACCATTTGATGAGATTTTGCCTCTCAGACCCAAAACTTATAGAATATTGTTATCTTGTAAAAGTGTGTGCTGTATCGATGTGTTACCATAGGAGAGAAAACAGGCAAAAGTTATTCACTTATTAGAGATCTAATAAGTGTTAATAACTTACTGTTAATAATAAGTGTTAATAAGTTACCAACTCTCCATCATTTACCTATCGGGTTCAACTTTGCCATTGTGATAATATTGTCACCGTGCTGTGCAGCTTGAAAGATAATCGTGATATTATATTTTTCCATATGGCCCACCCCTTCATGCACGCGTGCAGCCGTGCACGCGCGAGCGCACACTCAGAGAGGCAGTGCACAGTGCCGCCTGCCTCTTGATGGCAAACTGTATCGGTGAACATAACAGAAGAAAACTGACTGAGAGGATAATCCTCCCTTCTCTTGCCACAGCAACCCTCGTCTGTCCGTCCGTCCGTCCGTCCAGTCGATGAGTTGTGCTGCAGCTCGCACCTGTCTGTCTGTCTGTCTGTCTCAAGCCTGCAGAATGGCTGGGCAATGTTGAAGCCGCCGTCCCTATACTGGTCAAAAGCGCTAATGCAGGCCCAGGTTATACATTTCTGAATGAATCGTGACGTAGAGTTGCCAGGGGGGGGTACTACTATACGATATAGGAGCCGACCAATCATATCAACGCGCGAGGGGTGCTACGATAGGAGCCGACCAATCATATCAACGCTCGAAGGGGTGCTATATAACCCGGAGGACTTTGTCGATTCGTCGTGCAGGCTTCAAAACGACACTGAGCAACTTCCATTGAAGTGAATCGCTCCTCAGTTGTATTCTAGCTCTATGGTCTGTCTGTCTGTCTGTCTGTCTGTCCAGTGGATGAGCTGCAGCTTGTGTCCTAGGCAGCGTGCAGGCAGTGAGCCTCAGGTAAACAGTAAATGAGTCATGCACTGAAACAACCTGTTCTCTCTCTCTCTCTCCGTTAGAGTAGTTGTGACCAGCTGCTGCATGCTTCGCTTCGTTTCCGTCCGGCCTCTCTCTATAACAGCTCCGGCTATAAAGCCGCGCTCGGGGTGGCGCAGCGGTGAAGTATACCTGCCCACCACCACCACCACTGCGGAGGGCATACGGGTTCGAATCCACCGCCGTGCGTTCCGGCATTGTCGAGAGTCTGACGCGAACACAATCGGAGGGATAACAACTATACATTGGGAGAAAAGGGGGGGGGGGAGAGAATTTGGACAATGCCG
>NC_137876.1:21045676-21090676 GCF_963924005.1 Protomyctophum bolini
TCACTGCAACATGAGCCAATATATATCTGCACACTGGAAACATTCACTGCAACATGAATCAATATATATGTATATCTGCACACTGGAAACATTCAATGAGGTCTCTCTCTTTGGTCTCACACATTCTCACAAGATTTTCAAAAATATGCAGATGTATGCACATTCAAGTAGGGCAGTGGTTTTCAAACATTTTCATATCATGGCTCATTATCTATTCTATATTCGGAAATTTGAGCTACAGACCACCATGACATTTAGCCTCTCAGACCCAAAACTAAAGAATATTTTGTTGAATAATATTTTGTCCACTATCCATGCTGTATTGATGTTGGTACCATTAGGAGAGACTCTTGAGAGTTCAATATGTGGTTTCATTTTACACTCAAGAGTTCAAGCACTGAGGCTTATCAGCCCTCCATTTAGCATGGGGACCACCTGGAACCTCCTCAAGGACCACTGGTGGTCCCCCGGACCACTGGTTGAAAACCACTGAAGTATAGAAGAAAAAAAATAAAAACACAGAAAGTGATATAGATAAGAGGTTATCCGCCAGACAGAGAGATGATAATATCTGCTCGGGGTTCAGTTGGAGAGTCAGTGACTCACCACGGCTTCAGAACATTTTTAGCGTATTTCTTTCTTTCTTTTTTTTTTTTTTGGTGTTCCAGGTCTCCTTCCAATCAGCTGTGCGTGTGGAGGCTGAACGCTGAGCGGTGCAGTTTTATTTATATAGCCTACAGTATAAACAAAGTAAACCATCATCACTTCTCGTCCATCTCTGTAGGGCTTTGTTCATGTTTTAGTCCCTCAGTCTGTGTCACCTGCAAGGTGCTTCACACCTGCACGGGTAATGTTTTAGTTCCACACCCTGTGTCACCTGCAGCGGCTTCACACCTGGGTCATGTGTTTTAGTTCCACACCCTGTGTCAGCGTGTCACCCACCTGCTAGCCTGGAACTCACCTATGCTTTTTATGGCATAGGCAGCTCCCGGCAGGATCCGCCGGGAGAAACTGTGAGACTAATTACTTAGAGCGACAGAGAGAGAGAGAGAGAGAGAGAGGAGTGTGTGTACATGTGTGCTTGTGTGTGTGTCAATTTAACAAAGGTGCAGACGATCAGAAATCAGCAGAGAGTGAGCAATGTTTGCGCTACTCTATGCCGAATTGAAGTGGACTCTCAGACCCAGACTTTTTTTTCCCTCCCTGGAAATAAAAACGTCTGGGTTTCCCGAGGCTACCCACCTGCAGCTGCTTCACACCTGGGATATGTTTTAGTTCCACATGTCACCCTGTGACACCCATAGAGTTATTATAAAGGATACAGTATATGGCACCAACATTAAGGTGTCCAAAATGCGGAAGTGCTCAATGTTAAACCACAGCTGCACGGGGGTTTCCTCGCCATGAATGCACGGGCCCGCAGTCCCAGCTCTGACCAGTAAGGCTCATTCTTAAACTCACCCGGGGCGCATGCGTTGGTCCGACTTATACTAACAGTCTGAAAGGCATTGGCGTGGCCGGTTAGAACTCACCCGACATTTGTAACCACTTTTAACCAGCTTTGCCGGTTAAAAGTCACCCGTGACTTCCCTGTGAGGTTAGGTTTCTGGTTGAAGGACTTCAGTGTTTTGTACCATAATGTTGTATGTATAAGTATACAGAACAAAGAATGTTTGCTTTCGCCATCTTTGTTGAAGAAGAGTCTGGGCAATTAAGATTTAGTCTTACTAGAAACACTAAAAGTTTCTAAATCATGTGTGTGTGTGTGTGTGTGTGTGTGTGTGTGTGTGTGTGTGTGTGTGCGCACGCACGCTCTTGTGCATGTGGTGGCCCAGAGGCAGCGTTGCTGACACAGCAAAGGAAGAGAAAGAGGTCCTCTCTTCCACCACCTTGCTTTTTAATGTCTAATTTCCTTCTCTCTCTCTCTCTCTCTCTCTCTCTGAGTCTCCTCTGAGTCTCTCTCTCTCTCTCTCTCTCCATCACATCAACGTGTGACCCTTCCGTGTTTCTGCAGGAGTTTGAAGGATGAGAAAAGTTCAGTGAAGATCTGCACAGATTAATTAAAGAGCTCAGTGTTAAATTACTGCCGCCCAACCCTTCCCCCTCCCTACCTCCCTACCTCCCTTCCCCCCTCCCTCCCTCCCTCCCTCCCTCCCCCCAATAATACTGTTCTTTCATTCTTTCTATCTCTGTCTCAATACACCATGTCCATAATGCTGCGTTCACAGCAGTATCTGAAGTTGAAACCAGCTCTACGGTTTTTATAGATGTTGTAGCAGCTACAAACGTCCAATGTATCTTCATGCCGGTGGCTTCCATTGAAAGTGAACATTGGCCTGTATAGCCTTGTATCTTCGTGTCACTGCGGCTTCCTTTGAAAAGGAGTGGTATAGCCTGCCCTGTGCCTTTAGTAGCTGGCAGTGTGATTGTGTGCACAGCAATGGGCCAGCTACATTCTGAGCGTGTGTTGTGATGACGTCGGAGGAACGAGAATAGAGGGTAATATATGCGCATGCTTAAAGTGAATGGCACATCGAGTGGCAAAGCAACATGCTAAAATGAGTTTAACAATTGTTTAACGTTGTTTAATGCCCCCCCCCCAAAAAAAATAATCATATTTTAACTACATGGGGACCCCTCAAAATAATTTCGAATGCAGTGAGCACTTACTATGAGACCTAGCAGATCATGTCTGTCTGTCTGTGTGTCTGTCTGTCCGTGTGTCTGTCCCGCTATCCAAATATGGAGTGTGTTGCATCAGCAATCACTCAGCTCCATATATGGGCACAAAAGGGGCCAGGTCCACTCAGCTCCATATATGGGCACAAAAGGGGCACCATATAAGGAGTCCCCAAAGCAGCTATAGGTCCAAAACCCAAATATGTACGAGCTGTGTTCGCTTCCCGCGTTTGCGCGTCTTACTCGTTATATTTGAACTGGAGACCCCCCCACCCTGACGGACACTGTTAGTTAGTTTGACTCGGTTAATCAGATAAATATTGTGGAAATAGCAAAACTACAAGGTCACAATGCCTTTGTAGATCGGCTACTCTCACAATATTTGCCTCTTTCTGGTTGCAGAACCACTATAGCCTAGGAGCAGTATAGGAGACGAAGCTGTAGATTTGGATGACCACGTGACCACCATCACTAGTGCATCCAAGACAAACTGTGATGCTTTCAATTTGCTGCTTCGGCGATACACTTGAGTACTGATGCACTTGTCTTCTATACTGCTGCCATGTATCACTGATCAGTTCTCCTACAGTACTGATAAACAGATAGACATCTGTACTACTGCAATCGAGTGCAATCACTATTCTAGTGCAGTGCTTCTCAAAACGTTTTCATTTCACGAGACGCCCATAACTCCTGAGAGAGTACAGATGAAATGACCCTCAAATGGTCCGTTGGCTTCCGTTTGTTTTGTATACACTCTCAGAGCTATACGCACCTGCAAGAGTCCATTTGGAACCCCCTCGACTCATTTAGACCTGAGGCCCATTCTGCAAAATGTCTTCTAAATCCTGGCAGTTTTCTGAAAAATGTTTCTATACGTCAGTCGTTCTCAAACATTTTCACGTCGATGACCCCCAAAGATTTATGTAATTGGCCGCCGACCCCCATCTGAAAATATGTTGTTCCAGGGACCCCCCCCAGAAGCAAAGATTTGAGTTAAAAACCAGAAAATAATATATATTCTAAGATTTGCGCCACATTTTCACGATTTTTCAAAAATTGCAGATCTACAAGCTCGTAGCAGGTTAATATCCGAACATTGATATAATTATTGATTTCAGCTAATTACTGGTACTAGTCCTTACCCGTTCTGAATATATGAACAGCAAATATATATATAGTAAATATATATATATATATATATATATATATATATATATATATATATAATATTAGTGGTCCATGACATGAAAATGTTTGAGAACCACTGCTCTGAAACAACATTGGACAATGATGTTTGACAGTCAGCTATATTGTTGCTTATTGTAGATTTATTTTCGGATTTTCTGACTTATTCTGGCCTGTTAACATTTTCATATACCTGGTTGCTTGTTTCCCTCAGTCAATGTGGCAACCCTGGTGATTGCCCAACACTGTTTTGGTTCCGTTCCTATGCTAATGTAGCTTAGCAACAGCTAATAGAATGCTTTAAGCTGCTGCGGTTTAAAAGTTTAGAAGTTTTTAGCGCAATTTATGTCCCCGAATGTATGGATATGGACTTATGACGCCATCGCTGCCTCTTTCTTTAGTAGAAGTGTTGACAGTTTTAGCGTCCCTCTCCACGCGCGCGCACACACACACACACACACTGCCTCCTGGCACACACACACACACACACACACACACTGTGAAGGCCGTAGTACTGTAAATATGACATGAATATGAATGCAAAGTAGCGGTCCATGTGTGGACAGGCTACCTGTCGCCGCGGTGCATGGTGAGATGTGTGCAAACCGTGTAGTTTATCAGGAGAAGACTACCAAACGATGCAACACGCACACACACAGTCAGCGGCGCCAAATTGTATAGGGCACAATTTGTTGTGTTGCAGCGCTAGCTAGAGGAAGCATGACAGTGGGGTAACGGTGAGAACGGTGGCCTGTGATGCAGGTGTCGCTAAGGGACGCAGGTGTGTGAGGGTGCGAGGTTAATTCACTATAAATTAATGTTGCATCCTTTGGTATTCTTCTCCTGATAAACTACACGGTTTGCACACATCTCACCATGCACAACGGCGACAGGTAGCCTGTCCACACATGGACCGCTACTTTGCATTCATATTCATGTGATATTGACAGTACAATACCCATTTTTGCATTTTTTAATCCACTAATAAATTCATTATAAATCATTGTGTCAAATCGAAAAAAGGGCTCCGTTAAGACCTCCATATAATTTTGGTCCATGCCTGTGTGAAAAGTGGGAGTGATTCGTGCAGTTAATGATGAGATAAAGCGCTGTCAGGGACATTCATTCAGACATTCAGAGATTCGCTGAATTATTATAAGGATTAAAATGTTATTGTCTTTTTATGTCCAATGTATTTATGTTTAATTCATTAGGTTAACATAACTATAACTAAATTAATTTGAAAATAAATAAAAATGTAACTTTTCAGGATTCCAATTTAAAATGGCAAAAAATATTCAGGATTTCAATACAAACGTGTAGATCTGCTTTTCTTGCTGTACGACAGTAATATACAATATACAACGAGTGTGGAAATATAGTGGCCCTCTCTATCGTCAAAGTTGCCCACCCCTGATATAGGACTTTTATTTAAAACAACGCACTATGGGAGTGTGCGAACTAAAGGGAGTGTGCAGAGCATCAACGCTTGCCGACCGTGCATGAGAAGTGGGTGACCCCATGGTCCATTGAGTTCCAGTCCCCCAGTCTAATGAGTCACTTCCCAGCACAGTGCACCCCCCCCCCCCCCCACACACACACACACACACACACACACACACACACACACCCTTCCACCCACAGCTCCTAATAATAGCCACTGCATACATTATCAATGTGACATGTTCACAACACACTGCGCAACATTAGACTCAAATGACTGTCACGCCCAGGCGTAATGTGTCCAGCAAAGATTCATCAGATGTGCTACGAAAACCACGGAAAACCCATTGAAAGGCATTAAAGCCATTAAAACCATGACATCAGACATCACGGGGCACGCATCATTAGGCCACTTGTAAGGAAAGTGTAAGATCAGCATTATTTATTACCGTGCACTATCATGTTTCCATGCATTGACTGTGAATTACACAATCGTGTGTGTGTGTGTGTGTGTGTGTGTGTGTGTGTGTGTGTGTGTGTGTGTGTGTGTGTGTGTGTGTGTGCGTGTGTGCGTGTGTGCGTGTGTGCGTGCGTGCGTGCGTGCGTGCGCACAGCCAAGGGCCAAATGTCAATGTAGTTGTTATGGATAAACAACATTTGGGGAGTCTGGCTTGCAAATAGGACAGTCTTCAGGAGCAGGGTCGTTAGGCCATGTGTTTGCTAGCGTCCTATTGGCTGATAAGGAGCAGGGTCGTTAGGCCAGGTAGTTGCCAGCGCCCTATTGGCTGATAAGGAGCAGGGTCATTATGCTAGGTGGTGTCATCCCAGTAAGCCCGCTGAGCAGCACATGTATCCATTTAACACCTACAGGCTGCACTATACTGTAGTCGATGGACACTACAGTACACCACTCACTGCAGGTGTCCTGTAGGCTAGTGGTTCCCAAGGTGGGGTCCGGGGACCCCTAGGGGTCCAGAGTTAGTGTCGAAGTTTTCCCTGAGCAAGTCACTGAACCCCATAATTGCTCGCGATGTGCAGGTTGGAGCCTTGCGTGGTTTTTCCTATACGGCATTGGTGTGTGACCGCGTGTATGAATGGGTGAATATGTAATGACAGTGTGCACAACCTATATGTGAAGCGCCTTGGATGAAAGCACCAATTACCATTTATAGTCTGAACGTCATAAAACCCCATACTCTGAACGCTGCAACATGAAGCTGTGAGCTGAGGCACACACACTGATTACAGTTCATAAACGAGAGCTTGCTGCAGCTGGCAATTATGACTGAGTCATTGTTGTTTTCTTTGCTCTTGGTAATGGACCGACCTGCGGGTTACACCAGTGTCAGTGCTCACGCACCTTTTATATCTTAGGTACCATTAGTATTTAGTTTGATCTCCTTTCATTCTTTATATTTTCAACAACAACAAAAAAAAAGTTAAAAACAAGCATGATCTATGGCAGTTGTTCCTAAACTTTCTTACTTGACACACAAAAGAGAAATTAGATCGCTCCCGCTGTGCGCCACAAATTGAATTTGATTGAATTTGTTTTGGATTCCTGAAAAAATGGGGGAACAAAAAAAAGCCCAAAGGGATCCATGAAAATGCGACTCTCAAATGGGTCCGCCCGCCCAGTGTTTGGGACCCAGCGATCCACAGTAGATGTGATGTTCTTCCAACACAAAGGTCAAGCCAAGTCAAATTGATTTATTAAGCACATTTACAAACAGCCCACGACCGACCAAAGTGCTGTACAGCATGAGACAAAACAAAATATAAACACAAAATATGAACACATTCAAAATATCAAGGTTAAAACACACAAAAAGCAACGCATACAATTAAAAGGCTTCAAGTAAATAAAAAGAGAAGGACAGTGGCGGAGGAAACGAGCACATTAAACAGTGTTGAGCCGTTTCGAATTGCAGCCGTCCGTACTCCGTATAGGTGCCCTCTGAGGGCCGTTTTGAAGGATTCAAGGGATGTCGCATGTCTTAACGGCAGTTGGTATAGGGCCTTCCAAAGGTGACAGGGCATCCTCTGCCGCGGCACCATTGTCCTGTCCTGCCAACACCTCGAGGTGTCACTTTGGCTGTGGTATAGCATGCCACCAGGCGGTTCCTGTCATTGGACCCTGCAGCGTTTCCCGCAGAGAATCCGGCGGGGGCCTTCCTGGGCTTAGGTGTATACGATCCATGGGAGGCAACAACACAGGACAGGACTGTCGCTGTCATGTTGTTGTCAGCTGGTTGGAGGTCTTTTTTGGACCGTGCTGTTGTTTGTCGTTTGTCGCTTGGCCAAATGAAGGGAGCAAATTCACCCCCACAGTGAATGACAAGATGAATGTTGGCGGGCTGTGTCGGCGTTTCTGAGACAATCCTTGACTGATTCATTTTGGTTGGAACAGATGCACGCCGTGCAGATGGATGCTGTTCTGGATTTTTCATTGGACGAGCATACAGTATGAAAGCTATATGTTTACCAGGCTCCTTTAAAGATGCACACAGTATGAAAGCTATATGTTTACCAGGCTCCTGTAAAGATGCACACAGTATGAAAGCTATATGTTTACCAGGCTCCTTTAAAGATGCATACAGTATGAAAGCTATATGTTTACCAGGCTCCTTTAAAGATGCACACAGTATGAAAGCTATATGTTTACCAGGCTCCTTTAAAGATGCATACAGTATGAAAGCTATATGTTTACCAGGCTCCTTTAAAGATGCATACAGTATGAAACCTATATGTTTACCAGGCTCCTTTAAAGATGCATACAGTATGAAACATATATGTTTACCAGGCTCCTTTAAATATGCACACAGTATTGAACCTATATGTTTACCAGGCTCCTTTTCATTAGACGAGCATACAGTATGGAACCTATATGTTTACCAGGCTCCTTTTCATTAGACGAGCATACAGTATGGAACCTATATGTTTACCAGGCTCCTTTTCATTAGACGAGCATACAGTATGGAACCTATATGTTTCCTTTGAAGATGGAGTGACGTGATTTTTGTACCTTCTATTACTCTTAATAGACCCCCAGCTGTGGTTAGCGCATTCAAATATGTCTTCCCTGTGTATTTTTGGTTTCTTTCTGAAAGCTAAGTGAAAAGGCCAAATCGAAGAAAAAAAAGTTACATCATGACCCTAACCCCTCCCCCCATTACCATACAACACAGCTGTGGGCGAGGCTTACGTTCAAGTGGGTGAAAACCAGGTTTACTTAATGAACTGGTGGGTGTGCGGCAATAAACACATCATTTTTTACACTTTCTGTACACTTCCTCCTAGTATAATCATATATAATCAATCATATACCATGTTTTAGGAGGGAAAACAATCACAGCACTGCATCTTTTAAAAAAGCCTGCATGTGCAATGTGGGTATGACTAGAGAAGCCGTCTTGGTATAATCAGAAGGTCACCGGTTCCACTCCCACAGCACGTCTGTGTCAAAGTGTCCGTGAGCAAGACACACACACACACACACACACACACACAAATGTAATGCAAGCCCGCTGACATTCCTCGGGGTGAACATATAGACCAGCTTTAGCAAACCTGGTAAAAACAAAACGAAGAAAAAAAAACCCCTGTCTTCAGTGGCGCCCTTATTCTACTCATTCTAATCTCGTGGCACCGTGCCACGTGCACGGATCTCATCCGTGTGCTGCTATAGTGCACACAAATCAGTCTCAGAGCAAGCAGGTCGGCACCCCTGCTATATTGAAAGAAGGACAAGGAGGAGTGGACGGTTATTGGGTTTCATTATCCCGTTGGAACCGGGGAAAGCGCCCGTGTTCATTTTTAGATGTTAGCCATGTGTGTATACATGTACTGTAACGGCGACATACGTTGTTTTCCGAAAAGTGCTTCTCAGAAATCGCAGATATACAAGCTCTCAGTGTGCTGCCACTTTCGTGCCTGAACATCTTTCTGAAAGAGAGTCCTTCTCTCTTCTCTCCTATATAGCTGACGGGTTCCTGGCACGAAACATGTTCCGATGGGGCGTTCCGCGTGGCCAAATACATTATCCTTATGGGAGGTCCTTGGCACGAAAAGAAGGAGTGAAAGTGCATGCGTGGCCAAATAGATATCATTTTGGGGGGGGGGGGGGTGCTTTTGGCACGTATATAAAAACGTTGAGAAACCAGTGACCACTGATTTGGAACGCCATATAAGTCTTAATGGGTTATTACGACGGTGACGGTGGGACCCGTCTCATCTGAACCACATACGCTGCCGGTTTGATCTCATCATCAGGATGTCGACGTCTCACTCTGCCCATCCATTCCTATATACACCCTTTAATGGATTCCTGCAGTAAGTGGCCATCACTCTCTCTGGACTGTCAAATCTATGGCTAGTTTTTTTTTGTTTTTTTTTATAATACAAGCGCCGCTCAAGATTTATCCTTTAATTTTCTGTTTTAAAGACACAGAGACGTAACAGTTTAGTCTTTTATTTTTATTTTTAGGTGTCTCGCACTCGAGTATTTGACCAGTTATGGTGGGTTTTTAGATCGCGCCGCGTAAAACGTCATGTTGATTGTTTTCATTGGAGGTGCCCGGTGGGCTCAGCCACTTCAGTCAGGATGAAAGACTCCCGTCTTAAGTCGATTTAACCACTCATTACAACGAATGGAATACAGTTAAACTTATTTAAGTTAATGGCTCCGCTCTAAAGATGTTGATCCCTATACATTTAGCTATACAGCATGCTAAGCAAAATCAGGGAACGTGCGGCTATGCGACCCCCGCCGCCCCCAGGTATCCTAGAGCTGGCCCACGGCAAGGCATTTGATCGGATAAACATTGCATTAAGCAATATTACACGAGAGGGAATTCTTTATTGTCATTAATGCAACGCCTGCGGTGCCGCAGGAAACCCCGAAAGGCATCACAGAAGTGCATTAATGGCGATAAAGACCGCCCTCGAGTGTAACATTGCAATTATACAACAGTTACCCTTAAAACTAAGATTATCGCTGAAAAATAATATTATTTTACTGACAGATGTAGCCACTACGACCTCAAATGTCCCAAGAAACTATAGCTATAGCCTATAGGCGCCACCGAGTCTGCTGCGCTCTGGGAGTAAAGCACGGCTGAATTCTTTGTTTTGATTTGCTGTTCCAATATCGTGGGTTAAAGCACGGCTAAGGATGCATGTTTCAACCAATCAGATTGCTTCCTCGAAACGACCTGTTGTATAATTTCAGTAAACTTTTTTAGAGCCATGCACACATGAATTTCAGTTCAACATTCACTTTAAAAATCACACCCGTGTGAACTGAGTGGTGCAATCCCCCCCCACATCTCTTTCTCTCTCTCTCTCTCTCTCTCGCTCTCTCATTAGCAGGCAACAGAGCATGCACTATCCCTCTCTGTTTCTGGCGCCCCCTACTGGCACTAATAAGTCATATACTCGTGCTCATGACCACATAGGCGGACACGGACATTGCTGGTTGTAGGAGTGGTTGCACCACTCAGAAAACCTTTGAGTAATGCAACGCTGTCTGATCGCATGGCGTGGAGGCTGGGTGGTTGAGGCATCAGCCAGGCAAGCTTTGCCAGCAGCATGAGCAGCAGTTGAAGAGCAGAGATCCAGGGCAGGAGCGATGCCGTATTTAAACGGTCCACTTTGTTGAGGGAATGACGTGTTGTTGGTGTGCAGGAAAGCGTGGCTGATTGGAAAGCAATCAGCAGACTGACGTACAGCTGATTACAGCCGAGGCGTGTATGACTCCCTGAATGAACTAACGTGACGCTTCGGTTGTTGCAGACACACGGTCCTATAACGCTATAGCCTCTCTGACTGCCCAGAGAGCTGTTCCCACACACACACCTATAACCCATAGCCTCTTTGACTGCCCTGCAGAGAGCTGTTCCCACACACACACCTATAACCCATAGCCTCTTTGACTGCCCTGCAGAGAGCTGTTCCCACACACACACACCTATAACCCTTAGCCTCTCTGACTGCCCAGAGAGCTGTTCCCACACACACACCTATAACCCTTAGCCTCTCTGACTGCGCAAAAAGCATGGAATACGGATGTGTATATTACAGGAAACTTTCCAACAAACTCTGGTAAACTCCCGAATTGTACTATCACACCTGTATAGTACCGTATATTACTGTATATGCCTTCTAACCTTGTGGTTTACGGGCAAATCTAGTGTCCATAATTGCCCGTTAACTCCTCTTTTCACGCAGTGTCTGACTGCCCAGAGCGCTGTTCCTATACACACCTAACCCATAGCCTCTCTGACTGCATTCCAGAGAGCTGCTCATAACCTATGGTGAAAGGGGTTTAACCCATTTAGACCTGAGGTTTTCTGAAAAACCTATGTTTCTATTATGTTAGCGGTGCTCAACCATTTTCATGTCAAGGACCCCCGGAATTGTATGTATTTGGCTGTGGACCCCCATCTGAAAATATTGTTTTTCCTGGAACCCCACCAGAAGCAAAGATTTGAGCCACGTTTTCACACATTTTCAAAAATAGCGGATCTACAAGCTTGTAGCGCGGCACTCAGTGCCGTGCTATGACCTTGTGGATCTGCTATTTTCCAATAGCTAAAGCATGACATAATGCTTTAAACACCAAAAGGGGTTCCCATCCCGAAAATGACTAAAATATAATATAAGTTCAGCAACATATGAGAACAAACATATTGATACAACTTTTTATATTATAAAACGAGGTTTCTTTTCAGTTTCCACATAGATACAATGAAGCAGTTTAATTGATGACATACATTTTTACAATACATTAGTTTAAGAAATGAATTGAAAATACCTCACCTTCAAAATGCCTCCCAAACAGCCTTTCAGACCCAAAACTAAAGAATATTTTGTTATCGTTGGATAAGACTGTGTCCACAATTCCATGCTGTATTGAGGTTGCTACAGGAGAGTTAACAGGCAAACATTTATCACAATAATAATTATCCTACATTCTCTAATTGTGTCGACTTTTTGTAAATTAAGTATGTTTAACAATAATTGAGCTCTTGAGAGCGTAAAATGAAACCAAATGGACCCGTATCGGGTCCATTTGGTTATAAACTCTCCATCATTTAGCTGGGGACCACCTGGAACCTCCTCTAGGACACTGGTTCCCAAAGTGGGAACCCAAATGGACCCTTACAGGTCTGTAACTCTGAGAGTGTACAAATGGATCCAACCAAACGGTCCGTTTTGGTTCCATTTGTACACTCTCAGAGTTAAATTAACAGTGACGTTACAATCTAAATTGGGGTTCTCAGAGACAGAAATGCCATTAAATGGGGCGTCCGTAGACTAATGGATGTCAAACTGGGGCTCCCTTGAAATTAAACGTGGTGGGAATCTCTGGTAGAGCCGTAAAAATGTTCTCTTATGGCGGTCCCTACGGCATGTCTTTTCAAATGGGGGTCCGCGGGATAATTAGTGTCAATTTGGGGGTCCTTGACCGAAAAACTTTGGGAACTACTGCTCTAGGAGGACCACGGGTGGTCCCCGCATCACTGGTTGAAAACCACTGGTTTGAGTGGTTAAAAGAATCTAGCTTATACGCAAGCCAACAGGAAGCCAACATGATCTGGCCTTGTTTCCTAGTGTTTGGTGCTAATCACGCACTGAGCACGCAGGGAATGTTGATTGGCTGTTTGTTTGCTGTGGAGCCCCGAGCTGTGATGGAACACTCATTCGGCCTGTTCTATAGAGGGTATGTGCGTGACATCATCGTACCTGGAAGTTATGCGGGAACGCCCACTGAGTGGCAAAAACACTACTTTCTGGCCTTGACAGCCCATTCATCCAAACAGAAAAGTCCCGTCTGAGTCTGATTGCATTAAACAATGTTAAACTCACCAACATTGCAGCTGTATGAAAAGCTTGAATCATCCTCTTTCTATCTGAAAATGTGATTATTTTTCCAAGTGTCAGAAGTTTGGAAATGCTTGTTTTCAATAACACAATTTTTTTCTGCCTCCTGCATTATGTGACATTTAGAAACGGGTGGTATGCAGTTTGATTTCCAACGAGCGCTTCCAAACTCCAACACTCCATGCTGCTCAATGTTTTGCCACTCAGTCTAGATGAGGGGGGCGTGTCCTGATGGGAAAATCATGCATGTGTATACTCTATTGGTTTGGACACCTATAGGAAGAGAAACGAACCCCCTTGCGACCACACACACACACACACGCACGCCATGCTGATCCTGAATGTGGGATCAAGTTCTCGACCACCCACTATCCCCCCCAAACCAATATTTTGTAATATATAGAAAACCTTGATTTCAATTAGAAATTCTTTCTTCGTTTTTTACTTAACTAATTTATAAATTTACAATTCACAATTTAGGCATTTAGCAGACGCATACGCGCGCACACACACACACACACACACACACACACACACACACACACACACACACACACACACACACACACACACACACACACACACACAGCGGTTCTATCAGTCCTGCCATGCCCCGGCAACACAGTGGCTGTGGGCATTAATGGTCTCATGTCTAGTTTCATTAATGGTCTCATGTCTGGTTTCATTGATGGTCTCATGTCTAGTTTCATTGCTGGTCTCATGTCTAGTTTCCTTGCTGGTCTCATGTCTAGTTTCATTGCTGGTCTCATGTCTAGTGTCATTGCTGGTCTCATGTCTAGTTTCATTGCTGGTCTCATGTCTATAGTTTCCTTGCTGGTATCATGTTTCTAGTTTCCTTGCTGGTCTCATGTCTGGTTTCATTGCTGGTCTCATGTCTAGTTTCATTAATGGTCTCATGTCTAGTTCCAGGGATGTTGCACATATGGGACTCGATGTGCTCGTCATTCATGAAAGCACCCGGAGCAGAACTCTGCCTTCTGTCCGTTTTAGGGAGTGTAAATCAACGTCATTCAGGGGGAACAAAATGCTAATCTCTCCCGGGAAAAGCACGATTACACCCCCCACCTCGCCGCCCCTCCTCCCCGAGTGCTCAGTGATTGCAAGTTTATGGTATTGTATAATGCGCTGTGATTGGATAGAGAGATGAGGCTATACACTAGTGTTGTATTTGGAAAGAGTTCATGCTATACAGCAGTGGTATTTCAACCATTTTCATTTCAAGGTCCAATGTTCATTTTTAGCATTTGAGCCACAGACCACCGATTAATGAGATTTAGCCTCTCAGGCCTAAAACCTATAGAATATGTTTTTGTTGTCGTTGCTTAAGACTTTGTCCACATTTCCATGCTGTATTGATGTGGTATACCATATAGTAAGGGAAACCTATGAAAGTCTGGGAACTAAATCGTTACCAAGAAATGTCGTCACCAATGTGTTTCTAAACGTGTCTGCATAGAGGGTATGCACGTGGCATCATCATCAAACCCGGAAGTTATGCAGGAATGCCTCTACTGAGTGGCAAAAAAACTACTTTCTGGCCTTGACAGCCCAGACATCCAAACAGAAAAGTCCTATCTGATTGCATTAAACAACGTTAAACAATGTTAAACTCATTTTGCATGTTGCTTTGCCACTCGATGTGCCATTCACTTTAAGCATGCGCATATACCCTCTATGGCATGCACTAAAAGGGTGACATTAACTCCCGTGGGAAAACTCATAAAAAAACTGGTCAAAGTCAGGGTACCGATAACCGATTGCTAGCATTTATTTTTCACTACAACCACTCCATAGTGGGAAAAATGGCACACCCAGACAGACTGCTCCCATGAGTTCCAGCTGCTTGTTTTCACCTCAGCATCCGTCTCTTTCTGCTGTCTCCAAATCAACAACCAATGGACATTAAATGGACTTTTTTTCCCCCCCCCATCCGAGAAACCGATGTCTGCAGTCCTAAAGGGAAGCGTCTGTGGAAGTGAAACGCTGACGCAAATCCATTTCTCAGCTCATTTTCTTTCCCCCGCTAAAGAGGGCTTGTAAAATCACGTTTATGGCGTGCAGAGTACGTCCAAGTACACGATACATACATGATAAAGATATAGTTCCAAGTCAATTACACTGTTCAAGTACGTGATACTGTTCAAAGTACATGTTGTATACACTGTAAGTCCAACCTTTATTTTCCGTAAATGGTGCACTTTTATCCAAAGCACTATACATAGCTTGTGCATTACATTCACCCATTCACACACACACACACACACACACACACACACACACACATTCATACACCGATGGCGGGGGAAACCATGCAAGGGAACAACCTGCACATCGGGAGCAATTAGGGGTTCAAAGTCTTGCTCGATGACACTTTGACGACACTAACTCTGCATGGGGGACCCCGGGATCGAACTGGCACCCTTGCGGGATCGAACTCTACCCCGCGCGAGTGATACGATACCTATTGTTGTTATTGCTTGGTCACCTTGGGTACTACCCCTGTACTATATACAGTACACTAGTACTATGTCAAAGTATATCAACAGTACATTGGACCTCCTCAAATGTGTGTTTGTTGGAGCTCGGACGTGTCGGCACCAAAATCCACACCTATACAAACTGCATGGGTAACTGCAACATGCATCACGCATGACACCGATCATGAGAGGGTTAGCCTCATGGTCACCAAACCCAGCAACGAAGCGCTGCAGGCAGGCTGTGTGTGCGTGATTGTGTGCGCGCGCTTTGTATAAAATCTCCCGGAAAAATCTCTGCAGAATTGTCTAGTCAGTGTGAAGGGTTTCTCGTCTCCGCCAACAATTGGCTCCCATTAGGGTACTTAGCATGCATTATATTCAAACAAATACTGTACAATCCTATCCTGGAATCTCATTAATCCTCTTTATGAATATCACCAGCGCTCATTTGACAACACCTGAACCTGACATATCTGTGCTGTTTTTCCCAGCCGTTTTAGCAAAGGTGGCCAGTCCCTCTTAAAGGCGGCCAGCCCCTCTCAAAGGTGACCAGCCCCTCTAAAAGGTGACCAGCCCCTCTAAAAGGTGACCAGTCCCTCTCAAAGGTGACCAGCCCCTCTAAAAGGTGACCAGCCCCTCTAAAAGGTGACCAGCCCCTCTAAAAGGTGACCAGTCCCTCTCAAAGGTGGCCAGCCCCTCTCAAAGGTGACCAGCCCCTCTAAAAGGTGACCAGCCCCTCTAAAAGGTGACCAGCCCCTCTAAAAGGTGACCAGTCCCTCTCAAAGGTGACCAGCCCCTCTAAAAGGTGACCAGCCCCTCTAAAAGGTGACCAGCCCCTCTAAAAGGTGACCAGTCCCTCTCAAAGGTGACCAGCCCCTCTAAAAGGTGACCAGCCCCTCTAAAAGGTGACCAGCCCCTCTAAAAGGTGACCAGTCCCTCTCAAAGGTGGCCAGCCCCTCTCAAAGGTGACCAGCCCCTCTAAAAGGTGACCAGCCCCTCTAAAAGGTGACCAGCCCCTCTAAAAGGTGGCCAGCCCCTCTAAAAGGTGACCAGCCCCTCTAAAAGGTGACCAGTCCCTCTTAAAGGTGGCCAGCCCCTCTAAAAGGTGGCCAGCCCCTCTAAAAGGTGACCAGCCCCTCTAAAAGGTGACCAGTCCCTCTAAAAGGTGACCAGCCCCTCTAAAAGGTGGCCAGCCCCTCTAAAAGGTGACCAGCCCCTCTAAAAGGTGACCAGTCCCTCTTAAAGGTGGCCAGCCCCTCTCAAAGGTGGCCAGCCCTTCTCAAAGGTGTCTATAGCGCCTCTCAAACTCTACAGAGAATGTGATATGTCCGCTGAGGCCTGGCTCCTGGATTTAGTCATGACTATACTATACCGCCACAATTACACATTTAACTTGACGATTAATTGTCACACAAATAATTGTGATTAACGATTTAACTGTGGGTTTTTTTGGCATTGGAAATTGGAACATTATGAATAGAAATTACAATTCTGTTCGTCTTTTTGGTTTCGTGTTACTGAAATATACCAAGAAATTACATTGGTATTTTTAATATTAACATTTTATAAAAATAGCAGACATAGCTGATCTATGTAAGCTTACAATATGTCACAAAGTGACGCGTTGTAAGCTTCTAGATCAGCTATTTCTGCATGTTTTTATGTATGGAGTATGGACACGATTAATTAGTGACAACCCTAGTACATGCATGGCCGCTTAGACAAAATAACACTTAACCCATTTTGGTGTTGGCACTATGTTATGCTTTAGCTATTTAAAAATAGCAGATCTACAAGCTCATAGCGCGCCACCGAGTGGCGCGCTACGAGCTTGTAGGTCTGCTCTTTTTGAAAAATCGAAGAACGACTGACATTTTTAGAATCTGATCTCCGGTCAGAATGGGTTCATCAGACCAGTGTGTGTGTGTCCAGTGGAAACCTCGTATGAATCTGATCTCAGGTCAGAATGGGTTAAAACCTATAAAGCTATTATACTTAGTTGATGGAGGTCCCCCAGGGCTCCGTACTACGTACACTTCCCTTTTCCTTCCATGCACATACCAAATCTCTCCGTCATCAAAAGACGCCTATCTGCATGCTCACAACGTGTCCCGGAGCGTTGTGAGCTTGTAGATCGGATATTCTTTGCCGAAATGATCGCTCCCCGTGCTTGAAACGCTGGGGTTCACGTGGTTAAAGGGATCTGCCTTTTAGTTACAGATTGTTAACCCTCTGAATACAAAGGTCAGGGCCATGCAGTACAGTGCTGGAGAGAGCTCTCTGTCTATTATTATTATTATTATTATTATTATTATTAAGGGCCAGGGTTGAAATAGTGCTCTCTCTGCCAGACTATTCATCTTTTCTCCTGAGAAAGGTGTGTGGGTGGCGTTTTGGCGTCGCTGTTGTATGTTGAATTGATGCGTTAGGGGGAGGGGGGACACAATACAGTACACTACATAACCTCCTGTAGGTACACATAATATGCTATTTCTTTGTGTGAGGGAGTGTGTGTGTGTGTGTGTGTGTGTGTGTGCTGGCAGTAATAAAACATACTGTACATTCATGGCTAAATGTGATCCGTGCGGGGGTACAGTATATGCATACATATTGCACGTCCAATTGATACGGGGAAAACCATTCAACATGACTCGTTCGTCTTTCAGACGGCTTACAGTCTTACAACAAACGAAACCCTAAAGGGCCATTTCACCCTCCATTTCTTTTTAATCATTTTATCATCTATACTCAGGCTTTTGTGAACACAGTTTTTAACGTTGCCTATAGCCCGAGTAGATGAGGAAATGACGCAAAAGTCATTTTTGAAAGTGAAATATCCATTTAACGTTTTTGTTCCAGTTGCACACTAAATGTTTTATCAAACAACATTTTTCAAGACACACACACACACACACACACACACACACACACACACTCTCTCGAAATGCCTGGTGAAATATGAGCTGTGTTACACAATTAAATTACACGTTGGAATGAAAGTTCTGGATATTTCAGATGGCCTTGTGCCCACTGCACATTTAGTACCTCTTCTAGAGAGAGAGAGAGAGAGAGAGAGAGAGAATGAGGAGGCACGGAGTGTTTTTTGGCCCATTATTAATTGAGCTTATGGAAGTGGGTGTGAAGCAGGTTTTTCTTTTTGTGCTGATGAAGGTGATAAAGATGGAGACACGGACGCTGTGATTGCCCAGTAATTTCAGCTGCACAATGCAGGTTGACTCCACGGAGCGATACAATGGTGCTCTCGCTCTCTCTCTCCCTCTCTCTCTAACTATAAACGATGCATTATTATACAGCATTCAAACGCTTTTGTCTGTCGAATGTCCTTAGACCTTCGGCTCCGTCGCAGCGAGCCAGTCCATAGTGTGTCATCGTCAAGGACGGTCCAACTGCAGCCACGATCACCATTCGTGGTGGCCAGCATTTTCCGGGCAGCTGGTTGTCACTATATAATCTGCAGTGGATCCCCCACATTCGCATGCTGTCTGTGTGAACCCACTTCTGCATTGCGGCACCAACACGTCCCTGCACACCTGTCCTCAGGCGATTGAGGGTTGTCCATTCCTTATGTGGGGGAGGTGCTGCATGGCCAGGAACACCTGTGGGATCCTCGATGTATAGTGCTGAAGCCTGGATGGTTCTGCTGCCCTTCCAGCTGGTCCCTCCATCTCGCCTTCACCCTGCAGGAAGCCCTGGCTGGAGGTGTCAGCTGGTGTTGTGCGGACCGGTTCCTATACCGTGTGGGTCCGTGTGGCAAAGGGAGCGCCGGGACTCGCATGTGCTGTGGAGTCTCCATGCGGGAGGAGGTGCAGGGGGATTCACTCCTCTGTGCCTTCCGAGCGAGGGTCAGCGTTTGCTGCTTCTCGTCTGACCCTCTGCTGGAGCGATTCCAGCGAGTATAGGCGGTTCGATTCGTTGGAGTGGCTTCCGCAGGGCGGTGTTGAGAGCAACGTCCGGCTTCTTGACACGAGGGCTACAGCTCCAGACTGGGGCACAGAACACCGGAGACTCGCTAAGCTGGAGATACACATATGTGTGCCATTTGAGAACTTCACACGTCATAGCCTGCCATTGGCAAGACAGAGGATTGTCAGTAAACTGTCAGAACATTGCTAGTGAGAAAGGAGGAAAGGTTATGTAAATGCTATTCAGATTATTTCTTTACAATGAAGTGTCGAAAAGGGACACTTTATTTTCAGTAACCACAGAGAAGAATTTGCGAGGCTAAACAGTAAAAAGGAACCTTGGGGAAAACAAGTATTTCCAGAAAGAAAATGTGTTTTAATCTATACGGTGTCGTTGTTGTTGTGCTCTCCCACCACGTGCCACCGGCTAGACGCCGTATCACGGGCGGTGGTCTTTCCCATGACACTGTGTCATGGGAAGTCACTGTGCGTCGTTAGCCATTGTGTCTATTTCTCTGGTTGCTTCCGTATTCGTAGGACGAACATTGTTGATATACGGTCTCGACACTGGTTAACGTTTCAGCAACCAGTACGAGAATACAGGCAATACGTGACGCAGCCTATACCTATTCACACACTATAGTACATAATCGTATCTCACGGGTGGAAACCTCATAATGTGCAACCCTGTAAACTTCGCGCCCCGTTTTCGAGCT
This sequence comes from Protomyctophum bolini, assembly GCF_963924005.1. Lineage (NCBI taxonomy): Eukaryota > Metazoa > Chordata > Actinopteri > Myctophiformes > Myctophidae > Protomyctophum > Protomyctophum bolini. The sequence continues at coordinate 21,066,008 of NC_137876.1, forward strand.
CTGCTATACTTTTGATGCTTTTTGTGTTGACACTGTAAACATGATCAAGAAGGGGCGTTCATTTATTTAAAAAAAAAAAGAATATGGAGATACTATAAGTTTCTGCCTCTTCCTGCAGCAATGATATACCGTATGCGCACACATAATAAAGCAACACTGTGTGTGTGTATATATAAACGGGCAGTAACAATGGATTTTTTCCTTCTTAAATGGCAATAATGGCAATAATAATCATGGTCTATTCATTTCCCATGCCTCTAAATGGCCCCCGCAGGTATACCCAGGACTCTTATAGGACATTAACGCAAGCTCACATTTCACTGGAGTCACAGAGATGACAGGTCATAAATGTCTCATGGATAACCGAATGATACTTTAATGTCCTGCACGGTCTTAAGACTGTATATAACATTGTGATGTGACGTAACCATGGTGACGACGGTCGGCCATTAGACACATAATGAAGACACTAACGGGGCCATCAACGTAACATTATGGCATTTGCAAACCGGAGATATAGCTTGATATATGACTTTCTTTCTTTTAATGTAATCAAGATCTGCAACAATTAGAGCAGCCAGTTTTTCCACCATTATCAACCCGGCGTCCCTCTATTGGCCCATGTCATTATTAAAACGTTTTCAGACACTTTTGAAATACTTAAAATAAAATATTGTAGTGGCGTAAAAAGTACAATATTTCACTCTGAGATGTACATGGCATGGGATATAATTAATAATTATAATTAAATAATAAGTATTGAAAATTGGAAATACTGCAGTAAAGTTAAAACTTTGGTTTAAGTTTGTCAAGTGCAATACTTGAGTACATGTTGCTGCACACGCTCGCGCAGGCGCGCGCACACACACACACACACACACACACACCATCTAGGATGGAAGTGGGCCACATGAAATTAAGGCGTCTTTGCGGAGGGAGAAAGACGGAGAGTGGATTAGCATTAGGCGTGCGTGTGTGTGTGTGTGTGTGTGTGTGTGTGTGTGTGTGTGTGTGTGTGTGTGTGTGTGCGTGAGCGCATTCGTCTCTGAACTCAACTGCACTCAGACCGGGCTCTCCGCAAACACCTCGCTCTCCTCCCTCCACCTCCTCACACATCGTCATGGCAACGGGATGTCTTCAAACGTGGAGGATACAGTGTGATGTTCATATTAGTGTGCACGTGATGACATATACTGTACTGCGTGTGCGCGTGCGCGTGCATGTGATGCAGTGTGAAGGAAGGAATTTGCAAATGTGTGTGAGAGAATAGTTTTTCATGTTAAGAAACAAGGGAATGTTGGTTGTTTTTTGCGACTTACTCTCATCTCTCTCTCTGTCTCTGTCTCTGTCTCTCTCTCTCTCTCTCTCTCTCTCTCTCTCTGGTTTTCTGTAGTACCTCGTGTGTCCTCTCGGTGGCGTAGTGTTCTGACACTCCTCATGTACCGCACTCGCTGCAGAGCGACAAAAAAAGGAGCAGTGTTGTTGTTGCTAGGCTACAGTGGGGACAGAGAGCATCTCAAGCCCCACCCAACCCCCCATACACACAAACACACACACACACACACACACACACACAAAATGCGTGGCGCCCGGCGTGCACCAAACACAAGCACTTGTAGTGCTTGTAGATCTGCTATTTCAGATCAACTTCGGTATAGTAAGCAGTCTTTAGCCTCTCAAAGCTACTGGAGCCTCAGCAAGGACGTATCGATCCATGGTGACTACAAACTGTCATCAACTGCACCGCCACAACATTGTGTAGTAGAGTGACATGTCACAGACACAGTTTCTGTGGACACTGTCACAGTAAAGTGCCATGTTGTCATAGTGCAATCACATAGACCTTGGGTTTTCAACAGGTGGTCCGTGGACCACTGGTGGTCCGTGGAGGTATTGCATGTGGTCCCTGACCATGCATTTAGTAATGTAGGATTTGTTGATTTGTTTTAAATGTTCTTTCCACTAGTTGAGAAACCGTGAACTGAATGACCTGGTGACCTTATGATGAGTCCATCCATGTAGTCATTTACTGACAAGTTGGAGTTCAAGAAATTCAACAGAAAAAGGGAGTTGGATTCTCGAGAAGGGGGGAAATGCACCGGATTGTCTGGTTGAGTCATTCATTATTTTTATGTATTTTACCAGTAGGAGTCAATGGTTGAGAAACAGTGGGATGTATACACATGGGATGCATAGCAAGTGTTAACTTACAAAGGCACTCATCTTAGGCCATATCCCCACCCAACACAACAGTGGTCCCCATGTTGATTCTATAAGTCAGGGTGGTGGTCCCCAGGTTGACTCTAAGTCAGGGTGGTGGTCCCCAGGTTGACTCTAAGTCAGGATGGTGGTCCCCAGGTTGACTCTAAGTCAGGGTGGTGGTCCCCAGGTTGACTCTAAGTCAGGGTGGTGGTCCCCAGGTTGACTCTAAGTCAGGATGGTGGCCCCCAGGTTGACTCTAAGTCAGGATGGTGGTCCCCAGGTTGACTCTAAGTCAGGGTGGTGGCCCCCAGGTTGACTCTAAGTCAGGGTGGTGGTCCCCAGGTTGACTCTAAGTCAGGGTGGTGGTCCCCAGGTTGACTCTAAGTCAGGGTGGTGGTCCCCAGGTTGACTCTAAGTCAGGGTGGTGGCCCCCAGGTTGACTCTAAGTCAGGGTGGTGGTCTCCAGGTTGACTCTAAGTCAGGGTGGTGGCCCCCAGGTTGACTCTAAGTCAGGGTGGTGGCCCCCAGGTTGACTCTAAGTCAGGGTGGTGGCCCCCAGGTTGACTCTAAGTCAGGGTGGTGGTCCCCAGGTTGCCCTTAAGTCAGGGTGGTGGTCCCCAGGTTGACTCTAAGTCAGGGTGGTGGTCCCCAGGTTGACTAAGTCAGGGTGGTGGTCCCCAGGTTGACTCTAAGTCAGGATGGTGGTCCCCAGGTTGACTCTAAGTCAGGGTGGTGGTCCCCAGGTTGCCCTTAAGTCAGGGTGGTGGTCCCCAGGTTGACTCTAAGTCAGGATGGTGGTCCCCAGGTTGACTAAGTCAGGGTGGTGGCCCCCAGGTTGACTCTAAGTCAGGATGGTGGTCCCCAGGTTGACTCTAAGTCAGGGTGGTGGTCCCCAGGTTGACTCTAAGTCAGGGTGGTGGTCCCCAGGTTGACTCTAAGTCAGGGTGGTGGTCCCCAGGTTGACTCTAAGTCAGGTTGGTGGTCCCTCGTTCACAATCAGTTGAAAACCCCTGACATAGACGTCATCATCGTTGCCGTCAGGCAGAAACCTTGTCTTATAGCCATGCCTATTGGCCTGGCGGAGACAATAAAACATAGTCTTAGCCATGCCTATTGGCCTGGCGGAGACAATAAAACATAGTCTTATAGCCATGCCTATTGGCCTGGCGGAGACAATAAAACATAGTCTTAGCCATGTCTATTGGCCTGGCGGAGACAATAAAACATAGTCTTATAGCCATGTCTATTGGCCTGGCGGAGACAATAAAACATAGTCTTAGCCATGTCTATTGGCCTGGCGGAGACAATAAAACATAGTCTTAGCCATGCCTATTGGCCTGGCGGAGACAATAAAACATAGTCTTAGCCATGCCTATTGGCCTGGCGGAGACAATAAAACATAGTCTTAGCCATGCCTATTGGCCTGGCGGAGACAATAAAACATAGTCTTAGCCATGCCTATTGGCCTGGCGGAGACAATAAAACATAGTCTTAGCCATGCCTATTGGCCTGGCGGAGACAATAAAACATAGTCTTAGCCATGCCTATTGGCCTGGCGGAGACAATAAAACATAGTCTTATAGCCATGCCTATTGGCCTGGCGGAGACAATAAAACATAGTCTTAGCCTTGGCCTGGCGGAGACAATAAAACAAAATCACTATGAAATGGCAAAAGAATGTCATTCCACATATTACACAGAAAGGCTATACTGAATGTTATCAATTATTTTCTCTCGCTCTTTTGAAGAACTCCGTCACTCCCTCGGCAAAGCGAAACCAAATGGTGCTGCCTTTGCGTCGGCGAATAGCAAAGCTATCTCTCTGAACCCACAATGGTTTTTCCCCCCGTCACCCAGTTTCCATTTTCTGAAAGTTTCTCTTCTGTATAGTGTCGTCACGGTCTGTCTCTCTTATTTCATTATGGCCGCATCCCTGCAGATCTAGAAATGTAGTCATTCTTGTTTCCTTGTGTCCTTTCCTTGCGTCTTACTCTTAGAGCTGGGTCTTCAATGTTTTTCAGGCCAAGGACAACTTAGCTGAGAGAGCGAGAGAGAGAGAGAGAGAGAGAGAGAGAGAGAGAGAGAGAGAGAGAGAGAGAGAGAGAGAGAGAGAGCTTTATAGACTTGTGTAGCATTGTGTTGTATATGTGAATGTGTATTTTCAGTTAACCAGTTAATACTTAGAAGACTTGTACTTGGTCTGCTCTTTTTTCCCCACGACAACAAACTCTTTGCTGGAAATAGCAGATCCACAAGCTCACAACGCCTCGCAGCGCGAGCTTATACAATAGATCCGCCATTTCCGACTAATGTTCCTCTCAAAGCAAAGTGGTGCTATAGGGTTCGAGTGGTTCATGTAAAAAAAAGAAACTGTTCCTATCACACAAAGATGTGTCAGCCCCAGCTGTAGTACCTCTGAGGACCCCCTACCAGCCAGACCCCCCTGTTGAAGACTCCTAGTCTTATAGGAAACGATGCAAGGAAGAGAGGATGCATGTCTCGTGCACGTTCAACCTATATAAACCGTAGCATCGCCAGCTGTAGTGGCGGAGTCATTACCCTCATGCTGTTCAGCCTGGAAGGACTTCCTGGAAGGATATACACTCATGTTTCCTTGTTTACAGCTCCTCTCTGTAACGGCGCCTATAACACTCGTCCCTCGCTCTGGGAACAACAACAATAACGAGACACCGTGACCTGGAAATGACGGACATCGTCTGAACTCCCGGTTCACGTTGAGCGTGAACTTGAACGTCGTATACCCCCGACTCCATGGGACGACTGCGACAAATAGGACGAGGCGGCCATTAGTTCTCAGTATCTCTGAGGACCACATGTCTCTACCAACGCAATGGCAATATGGACCCCGCTGAACCTGCCTGCGTACCGGGGGTTCGGCGGCCTAACCCATTCAGGACGGGAACCCCTTGTGGTGTTTTAAGGATTTGCAAAATAGCAGATCTACAATGCACGCAGGGACCCCCAGAAGAGAAGATGTGTGTTATTTATTATACGTTTTACCAGACGTACAAGCTAAGCTTGTAGATCTGCTATTTTTGATATACAGTAGCCAATGCTAAAATCGGGTTAAAATGTGTTAACCCATTAAGGACGGGAATTCATTGTTTGTCGCTTTATAGCGTTCAACCACTTTTCACCATCATTTAAAACTTTAGCTGTTCAAAAAAAATAGCAGGTCTACAAGCTCGTATAGCGCGTCACAGAGTGCCGCTCTACGAGCTTGTAGATCTCCTATTTTTGAAAAGTCCTCATGAAAATGTGGCCGAAATCCTCGAATAATATATATTCTTTCAGAGCGAACCTTTTAAACTAAAATCTCTGCTTCTGTAATTCTACAGATAATTCTTGCGGTACTTGAAACGGGTTGAGGCACCACTGACCAGAGAAAACTTTTACGACTTAGAAGACTTTTCTTCCCCCACTCAGTCCTCGACTCCTCGGCATGGAGCCTGAGCTTCGATTCCCCCTTCAGGCAATGGTGGATAAGACGGGGCTTTCCACGTGGGAGACCATGCGGTGTCTGGTGTTCACTCCGTTTCACTTCTGGCCTGCTATACCAGACAAGTCCCTATACAGTGTTTTGGATTTGGAGGCCTTTTGTGGATGTCTCCGCCACTGCTTGTAAAGACTTGTCCCTCGTGTCATCGTTAAAAAACTGACTGATGCAGAAATCTGCTGTGCATGTAGTCCTGTGGTGTTCCATAACTAGGATATATATATATACGAACGCTTCATTTTTGCAAAACTTGCAATACGCACTCCAGAAGCAAGTGTTGGTTTTGGCAGCAAATTGTGATTTTTAGTTTTAGTCGTAGTCTCTTGATATAGTCACATTTTAGTCACCTGGAATGACGTGCTATGAGCCTGTAGATCTGCTATGTTTGAATGGCCAAAGTATAAAAAAAGACTTGATGTTTGCTTTAAAATATTATTGAAATATTTCCCCTTTTTTCTTTAATAGCAGATCTACAAACTCCACAGCACGGCTCCGACGTGACGTGCTATGAGTCTGTAGATCTGCTAATGTTTGAATGGCCAAAGTATAAAATAAGACTTTGAGAACCAACGTGCTATACTGTATATTAGCTCAAGTCCAAACTGTCACAGTATAGATGCTATCCCGGTTTTAATGGGTTAGCCTAGCTTTAGTCGACTAAATATCATAAGATTTTAGTCGATTAAATCTACAGTTGATTTAGTTGACTAAAATGTATTTTGTCACTTGTGTTTTTACACTTGCTGAAAGTAGCCTTGAGCTTGTAGCTGATCTACAAGCTCACAACGCGTCGCGCTGAGACGCGTTGAGAGCTTGTAGATCAGCTATTTTCAGCATGCAACCAATTGTAAAATGACTTGTGCTGGATCTCTTGTCCACTATAGTCCCTTCCTATAACATTTTAGTCTGGTTTTTATTTGTTGACGAAATTGTCGGTACATTTACTCTGTTTCAGTCATCATAGCTTAGTTTCCATTTAGTTTTCGTCAGTAGAAAACGGTAGTCGTAAACATTGTTCGTCTTAGTTTTAGTCGACGAAAACAACACTGTCCAGAACCCAGACTATATTGTTATGTCATTTGCGGAATCACAAATGTGACTTATTGTTATCGCGATTACAGTGCCCTGATCGACAACTACATGGTTAATATAATATTTGGATCATGGCAAAATATATCATCACAATTTAAATTTATGATATTTTGTGTTAAAGCATTTTGAAGCTGGTGTTTCGTGGCGCCCCTAGCTGGTCCTCGGAGGTCCATGCAGACAGATCCTCCTTCAGCCGTTATAACCCAGCGTGACCTGCAGGCCCTTTCTACTAAATGTCTTCTAAATCCAGTTTTCTGAAAAACCTACGTTTGTAGTGGGGCTCAACACTTTCTTTTTTATTATAATTTTTTTAATAGCAGATCTACAAAGTCCACAGCACGGCACGACATGACGTGCTATGAGCCTGTAGATCTGCTATGTTTGAATGGCCAAAGTATAAAATAAGACTTGATGTTTGCTTTAAAATATTATTGAAATATTTAACAAACACACTTTTTTTCCCCTTTTTTTTCCTTTAATAGCAGATCTACAAACTCCACAGCATGGCTCCGACGTGACGTGCTATGAGCCTGTAGATCTGCTATGTTTGAATGGCCAAAGTATAAAATAAGACTTTGAGAACCAACGTGCTATACTGTCCAAACTGTCACAGTATAGATGCTATCCCGGTTTTAATGGGTTAAGATGAAGAAGTATTAATTTCCTCTTGGAGGATCAACCATTTCCACTCTAATTAAATATGTGCTCAAAACACACAGCCTCTGTTTACCCCCGAGAATGAGTTTTTCTTTTTCACAACACTTTTCAAGAGAAAGTTTAACCTTCGAACGTACGGTAGCATCAACGCGAAGAGGCATTTTGCTTTGACCAAAAAAAAGAAAAGAACGAATGAAAAAGACAGTTACAACGTTCAATTTGTTGGGCAATATCACTGAGCAAAATGTATTTTTCTTTTTAAAGCAATAAATGGGCTTTGAAAAAAGCAAAGCTCGATCCCGAGCTCCCCCAGAGTAGACTGGGTGGGGATCCAACATGGCCGCCTGTCTGACGATAATATCATCAGCAATATTATTGTGTTGAACACAGTGTATATAGTCGTATAGGCATTTGAATACAATTCCATTCAGTTTTAGTCCTATTTTAGACATCGGAAATGTTTTAGTTTTTCGTCGAAAATAACACACAAGCACGACCAATCACAATATGACTTGTCTTGTATAGTTCTACTGGATCTCCTCACTAGTCCCAGCTCCCTAACCTTTTAGTTGTCGACTAAATCGTCAATATATTTTGTCTTCGTTTTAGTCGGCATGACTTAGTTTATATTTAGTTTTTGTCAGTGAAAAAAAGGTATAGTCGCTGACATTTCTTTTTGTCATAGTTTTAGATTGCATTAACACTGTTTGAACATAATTATGGTACAGGGAGGGTTTCCTCACCGGCCATTAGAGACCAGGAAATAAAACACAATGTAGTACCATTAGGAAGCGCGCACGCGCACACACACACACACACACACACACACACACACACACACACACACACACACACAGTGGTTCAGACGGAAAAGGCGTACGTATGGTACAGACCCCTGCTGCAGGTCCATTTGAAGTGTAGAGTTCAAGGATTTTATCTCCTCTCTCTCTCTCTCTCTCTCTCTCTCAGTGTGAAACATGGCCATCATTCTGCTGCTATAAATCTGACTGGGAGATAATGAGAGGTGCTGCCAGGCCTGGTGCCAGTGACATCACCCAATGTGTGTGTGTGTGTGTACATGTGTGTGTGTGTGTGTGTGTGTGTGTGTGTGTGTGTGTGTGTGTGTGTGTGACGCGTCGCATATAGACACCCATGCTGTCATCAGACAGCCGTACACAATTCATTCCGTTTAGCAAAAAACTGCCACCGCTGACATATCCGTGGCGTGACTATGGCATCAGGTGTGTGTGTGTGTGTGTGTGTGTGTGTGTGTGTGTGTGTGTGTGTGTGTGTGTTTGTTGTGGGGCGGTGGACAGTATAGGTCTGCATGACATTGGGGAAAACATGCAATATCATGCCATTCTAATGCTCTTATAAGGCCTTAAACCGACAGAAATGCCTTCTAAATGCAGTTCTCAAACGTCTTTTGCCAAGGACCCCCAACATGATACAGTATGTGTACAGTATTTGACCCCCATATGAAAATGGTATATGTTTTCCATGGATCCCCCAGAAGAGAAGATGTGTGTTGTTTGTTTATTTCATGACGTTTACCAGCTGTACAAGCTATAGCTTGTATACATCTGCTATTCTTTGAATAGCCAATGCTAAAATTGGGTTAAAATGGGTTGAGCAATAACATTGTTGAATATTGTGACGGTGACTCACGTCATCGTAAACGGTGCTCTTGGATCAGACAGGATAGAAACACAATTTTGAGTTTGCACAGCTGTGTGTGTGTGTGTGTGTGTGCAGGTTCAGTTGGCCAAGTCATAGACCGTGACATTATTGCAGACTATGGGCTGTATTTTGCGTGTCTTAAATACCAGGTCTTATTCCCTAACTTGAGTAAACTAAAGACCTGGAGGTGTGGTCAATGCTCTTTGGCCACTCAGAATAGCCAAATGGCATTGATCACGCCTCCAGGTCTTTAGTTTACTCAAGTTAGGGAATAAGACCTGGTACTTAAGACACGCAAAATACAGCCCTTTATGCGGAAGTGCCGTTTATACGCCTGTGCTTCGTGGCCAGCGATACAGTTACATCACTGACTTCACCTCTGTGCTTTCAACCCCTGCAGCTTTGTGGGTCTTCGACTATATAACTGGCCAATCACGTACAGCGGGGGGCTTTCCCAGAACTGCGGTGTGAGGTCCGTAATAGCGCGGCACCCCCGTTTCATTTCAACCCTGTTGAAACCGGTTTCCCTTTTCCGTGCTGCGATGGGCCGATTACGGAACGCCCACGCGACCTGCTTAGTGCTCAGTATACCGAAATAACAGTCAGTGGCAAAAAGACAAATGTTCGTCTGCCTTCGTTGAACACGTACGACTGTTGTGTGTGTGTCTCACTCAGATCCCTGCACTTTCACACATTCTGACCTGAGATCAGATTCTAAAAAAATGTCTTCTACATCCTGACAGTTTTCATTCTGACCTGAGATCAGATTCTAAAAATGTCCTCTATACATCCTGACAGTTTTCTGAAAAATCTATGTTTCCATCCATGTCAGTCGTTCTTCGACTTTTCAAAAATAGCAGACCTACAAGCTCGTAGCGCGCCACTCGGTGGCGCGCTATGAGCTTGTAGATCTGCTATTTTTTTTTCAATAGCTAAATTATAACATAATGTTTAAAACACCAAAAGGGGTGTTCCCGCTCAGAATGGGTTAACATCTTGAGTGTCTACAAATGGAACGGGTCCATTTGGTTCCATTCGTGTGTACACTCTCAGAGTTACAGACCCATAAGGGTCCATTTGGTTCCAAACTATCATTTAGCCACATGGGGACCCCCTTGGAACTCCCTCAAGGACCCCTGGGGGTCCCCGGAACCCCACTTTGGGAACCACTGCTCTAGACGTGAGCGCCCCGAGGTGTTCTAGTACTCACACGAATCTCACACATGTTTCCACTTTCCACTGAGTATACCCAGATCTCCTGTCCTTTTGTCTGATGTGTATATAGCCTATATTGCACATATCCCGACGACGATGAATGTTCGATAATATATTGCGTATAGCTCTAGTGGACAGAAGGAGTTGGACAACACTGGGCAGAGTTGGATTTACGAAGAGATATGCGAGAGAAATACGCTCTCATTATACACTACACATGCACGCACCCACACACACACACAGACACTATACATACACGCACACACACAAAGGTCAATGCATGTAACGTACTACACGTGTACAATCTGTCACGCCGTCTGTGCATCTTTTTCTTGGTCTGGTCTTGCAGCAAAGAACCGAGGACAGAGAGACATGTTGTCACTTTCATGCATGACAGATTCTCCTCTGTTCCTCACTGATGTGTGCAGATGTTTGTGTAGATATCTGTTAGCGTGTGTGTGCGCGCGTTCGTGCGTGCGTGTGTGTTTGTGTGTTTGTGGGGGGTGGGATTTACACACACACATTTAGTGTGTGTGTGTGTGTGTGTGTGTGTGTGTGTGTGTGTTAATGTGTGTGTACACGTGTGTAGGAGATACACAATGAAAAGGAAGGGATGTCCGCACACTGTTTCACTGCTCCCAGGGAAATGTCTTTATTGGTACAAAGTTTGGACCCGTGTGGGTCTTCGTCAGGTACTGACGTATGATACCCAGGTACTGTATGACGTATGATACCCAGGTACTGTATGACGTATGATACCCAGGTACTGTATGACGTATGATACCCAGGTACTGTATGACGTATGATACCCAGGTACTGTATGAAGTATGATACCCAGGTACTGTATGAAGTATGATACCCAGGTACTGTATGACGTATGATACCCAGGTACTGTATGAAGTATGATACCCAGGTACTGTATGACGTATGATACCCAGGTACTGTATGAAGTATGATACCCAGGTACTGTATGAAGTATGATACCCAGGTACTGTATGACGTATGATACCCAGGTACTGTATGACGTATGATACCCAGGTACTGTATGAAGTATGATACCCAGGTACTGTATGAAGTATGATACCCAGGTACTGTATGACGTATGATACCCAGGTACTGTATGACGTATGTAGCAGATCTACAAGCTCGTAGCGCGCCACCGAGTGGCGCGCTACGAGCTTGTAGGTCTGCTATTTTTGAAAAGTCGAAGAACGACTGACATAGAAACGTAGCTTTTTCAGAAAACTGTCCGGATTCAGAAGACTCTTTTAGAATCTTGATCTCAGGTCAGAATGGGTTAACTCTTGACAGTGTAAAATGAAACCAAATGGACCTGTGAGGTTATAACTCTTATTATTTGGTTACCAACTCTCCATCATTTAGTTCAGTTACGGCGAAACACACAAAGTAGAAACATGGAGAGATAAGAGGATTCCGCCCCGACACAGCAACAACGACATAATGACTGCTATGGCCTATCAACCTCTGATTCTACACTTGTCCCAGTCATTACATTTAAACGCTTGATGATCAAGTGATCATTAAGCAGCAGGAAGTGGGATTAGCGGAAAGAAGGAAAAGAAAAACCTTGATTTTTTTCTCCCCCTTTTCTTGGGGTATAATAAGACATTTATTAGAGTGCTGGCATTATACACACATAATGTAATTCAGGATTATAGGGTCGCCTCAAACGACGTTAAGCCATTTAGTCCTGAATTTTAACTGAACAACCGTATGTTTCTGTATCAGCGGTGCTCAATACTTCATGTCAAAATGTATATAATTTAATCTGAAAGATATGTTGTTCCAGGGACCTCCCCGGAAGCGAAGATTTGAGTTAAAAAAATATTCACTCTGTAATGATGTATATATATTCAAAGATTTGAGGCACATTTTCACGATTTAAGAAAAAAATAGCTAATAGCTAAAGTATAACATAATGCTTTAAAACACCAAAAGGCGTTCCCGCCCCAAAATGGGTTAAGTCTTTTGATATTTAAATACCATGGAACTGTACAGATCCCGAGGTTTCATTTAAATGTGAGAGTGTACTCTACCCACACCCCAAAAAGATCTCTGTGTATCCACACAGAGTATACCAGAGACCAATAAGGTGACCAGAAGCATTTCTTCTTGCATCCTTTGATCAGCTGCAGTTTAAATTAAACCCCCAGGATTAATTTCTTCAGATATTTGCACATCAGGGATTATTAGTGAGCAAATATTTTGCCAATCTTGAGATTATACGCAGCCGGCAGGGGAAATACCCACATTTCTCAAATCTATAAATAATAATTAAACAATTATAATTCAGCGCCCCCCCCCCCCCCCCCCCCCCCCCCCCAATCCCCACACACACGCCTTTGGGGTTGTTTTTTTTATTTTGTTTACTGTACCGTCAGTCACACATAGATGGAATTTGTCCTCTGCAACAACTATATAGCATATTATGTCCCACAAAATGATAAGGTGACAAGCAATAACAATCATCCTTCCATAAATGTCTATAGACTTATGGGGGGGAGTGGGGGGGGGGGGGGGACGACGACTCACTGCTTGGGGCTTGACTATATATTACTATTTACTGTATAGAGGGGATGCGCGTGACATCATCGTCATACCCGGAAGTTATGCAAAGAACGCCCACTGAGTGGCAAAAAAACCCGACTTTCTGGCCTTGATAGCCCATATACATCCAAACAGAAAAGTCCTATATCTAAAGTGAGTTAAACGACACTTCAAACTCACTTTGCCTCTTTGGAGAGACAATGACTCTCTCATCCTATGGCATTTAGCCATAAGGCACCAAGACAGAACATGCCAGTCGGAAGTGAAGACTCATGGCCAATCAAAGCGCGTCCTCGCACCGGAACACACTCGCAGAGACTCTTGGGTAATGAAGTCAACGGCACTGGCTGCCATGTTATTTGTGTCCAAACAAAGTGGCCATGTACTGATGGCTCTAGACGGTGATGCGCTCTATTTTTTATCTAGAGCCTTCGCCACAATAACACAAAACAGACGATATGCTAGTATAGAGCCCTGATAGAGTGCTTCCGCTGTGGTCCGTCAATGAAATGTTTCCCCCGCCGTTCCACTTCCATTTTTTCTCTGAATTGAGGCTCAGATTGAGGTGACTGAACAGACATGTCGATGTTAGTGGGCTCATTTAAAAATGGTCGCTGTATACCTGCATGGTTACAATATTATCCTGTTCCTTTTGGGGTGAATTTGGGGGGGGGGGTTTATCAGATAAAAGACGCGTGCATCCGCCTGGCAGGGGTATAGCGACAGCGCTTGGAGTTCGACATTGGCAGTGAAAGAGTTTTTAAAGTATATACCCTGGGAACAGGAGCTGGAGGTATACAGAACAGTGAGGATGAGGATCGCCTTGTTCAATTTAAGGTCGTTACATTATACGATCGGTTACACTCGGTTGTCCTCTCTGTGTGACAAATGTCAATATCGAGGAGGCCATACTCTCTCCTCTCCTCTTCTCTCCTCTCCACACACTGCTATGTGGAGAGGAGAGCGTCCGGAAGGTCCTGGATCAATGTGCTGTAGTTATAACTGTATCAGATATACACGCTACAACTGTGGTATTGGAACCTGACCGACGTTTGAATGGGAAACCTAGGATCGCTCACAGGTCGCAGAAGAGCACCCTCCATCGAAAACACCAAATGACGCGTGTATATTATACACGTTAATTGCGGTCTGTCGCGTTGGATTGAAATGACATTATACTGTATACATACAGTATACAACAATGGCAGGCATTGTGATTTATTCATGTCCCAATTAAGCGGCCCTATTCTGGTCATGTCATAATTGGTGAAACAGTCTGCAAAAATAGCCGATCTATAACGTTGTAAATGGGGCTATAGTTTCATAGAGTTCTTTTGTGCTTCTTCATGTGTCCGGTGGCCTGTCTGCTTGTATCATGTTCTTTTGTTTATGCGTGTGGTACATTTAAATTGGGAACACATTTTAACTGAATTAACACGGCGGGAAATGGGTTTAGTTTTCGACGAACGCTCAGTCGATTGTAATTGCGTCGAAATGCGACCCGTCTCCCGGCCTCATGCCCCGAAGCTATTGATTCGATATATAATCATCATTGATTTGTATGCCGTGAGTGTCTAAAGTTACATAACACCACACAATGCACACAGATACACATAATAATTCAAATCAATGGCCAGTTTAATGAGCTTAACGCTTGTGACTGATGCAACACACACACACACGCGCGCACACACACACACACACACACGCACGCATGCACGCACGCACGCACATGCTCACTTTAAACATTTCATTATGTCCACACAAGAGAATACAAGGACGCAATATCATAGGTTGGTTACATTCACAAAATCATGACACGTGTCTTCATGATACAATAAGCATGTCACTCAGTAACCTCGCATCTCCGCCATTGTTCTGGACAGCTGCCAATTGACGGCAGAGACGGCACAATGCTTTGCATCCTTTTTGCATCCTTTTTTTGGGCATCCCAAGTTGCTGGAACCCTCTCTATAACAACCAGTCTGTGGGTCTATATCCTATAGGATGATATCCACTTGTTGTACCCTCTCTATAACAACCAGTCTGTGGGTCTATATCCTATAGGATGATATCCACTTGTTGTACCCTCTCTATAACAACCAGTCTGTGGGTCTATATCCTATAGGATGATATCCACTTGTTGTACCCTCTCTATAACAACCAGTCTGTGGGTATATATCCTATAGGATGATATCCACTTGTTGTACCCTCTCTATAACAACCAGTCTGTGGGTCTATATCCTATAGGATGATATCCACTTGTTGTACCCTCTCTATAACAACCAGTCTGTGGGTATATATCCTATAGGATGATATCCACTTGTTGTACCCTCTCTATAACAACCAGTCTGTGGGTCTATATCCTATAGGATGATATCCACTTGTTGTACCCTCTCTATAACAACCAGTCTGTGGGTATATATCCTATAGGATGATATCCACTTGTTGTACCATCTCAGAGCTGGGCTGTTTGTATTATTATACAAATAGCCCAGCTCTGAGATGGCACGAGTGGTTGATTATACCGTGGTCATAAAAGGCTTCCTCGAGGCTATATAGGGTCAAAGGTCATAGCAGGCTGCTATCTATAGACACGTCTCTGGACACTTTATCAACCACAACAACATAATGTGGCCAGTGGTGGAAAGTAACTAAGTACATTTACTCGAGTACTTTATACTTGCACAGTACAATTTGGAGTTATTTGTACTTCAGTGCTTTACTTGAATATTTCTCATTTCCAGTCATTTTGATTCTACTCAAATATTGTACTTCTTTACTCCACTATACATTACTTTAGTCACCGATGACTTTGTAGCTTTCGTTAACTTCAGCTATACATTCCGTCCGTTTGAAAATAGCCGATCTACAAGCTCACAATGTGTACGGCGCAATGTGCGCTTGTAGATCTGCTATTTTTCGTACATTTGAGAACTTGAAGTGGGAGATTCTGTACAGTGCGTGAGTACAGTACCTTCTACTTTTGGTGCTTTAGGTACATTTTGATGCCACGAACTTTTGTACTTTCACTCGAGTACATTCTGAATTGCGGACATTCACTTAAAGTATTTCTATATATTGCAGAATTCATACTTTTAAAACATTTGTGACCATTATTTGACTGAGGGGCTGCCATTGTGCAGCTTTTCACCATGAAAAACGGATTATTTTTTTATCCAAAATGAGTTAATAGCACAGGCAGGCTCTTCATGAAATAAATGTCAGAGCTGAAATTGTAAATATGAAATAAATGCTTGCTGTAATGTCATAGAGCCCACAGAAGGGAACCTTTTCAAGCCTGTATTCTCAACTCGCTGTTTTATGCAAGACATTATTCTATATATAAGCCATAACTCCAAAACTGGTGGTGTCAAACTGAACAACCAAATATGTCAATTTGAAGCTATATTATGATTCCCTGCTTTCATATGACACGAAAAAACGAAAATGGGAGAAAGAAAATCCAATGACTTTTAGCCACCGTCACAATTGTGGGTCACATCTGAGTACTTTTTCCCCGGTATTAGCTGTCAAAGATGTCACAAAATGTCTTGGTTATAATATATCACAGAGATGAAACGTGGACGGAATGACACGGGAGTGTTTATACACTCACTGAGGACGCGTGATGTTTGGCTATATGTCCTTTTTTGCTTTGAGTTTCACTGTTCTATCGTGGCGTGCTGCTATAATGTGCATGCGTGTGAGTACTGTAGTGTACACGCGCGCACACACACACACACACACACACACACACACACACACACACACACACACACACACACACACAAACACTCGAGGACAGACTCCGGGCTCTTATCTTACAGCCACCATCTCTTGGGAGACTGTTTTTTCAGAGACACAGTGGATGTAAGGTCAGAGGTCAGCCTGTCGACAGCTTCTGATTGTCTGGTGGTATATGAGAGAGAGAGAGAGAGAGAGAGAGAGAGAGAGAGAGAGAGAGAGAGAGAGAGCGTATACAGTATGACAGTGCATTGAATCATCGAGGATGCAGGAGACAGAGAGACATGCCAGACAGTGGTTCTCAAAGCGGGGTCCTTGAGGGAGTTATCAAGCTAAATGATATATAGTTTACACTCTCAGAGTTATAGATTGACACTGACGTTACAATATGAATTGGGGTCTCGGGAGATAGAAATGCCATTAAATGGGGGTCCGTGGACTATAATGCATTGTCTAGACTCTAGCCTGACCTACAGTATATAGCCATGCCTGCTTTCTGGTCCGGAGGGGGCGGGTTGCGCAAAGGAGCAACCGCTGGAGAAT
Organism: Protomyctophum bolini; assembly: GCF_963924005.1. Lineage (NCBI taxonomy): Eukaryota > Metazoa > Chordata > Actinopteri > Myctophiformes > Myctophidae > Protomyctophum > Protomyctophum bolini. The sequence goes on from NC_137876.1 coordinate 21,083,229, forward strand.
ATTGGTTTCGCCGATCGCCTGAATTTGGGGGTCCTTGACATGAAAGACGTGTTTGGGAACCACTGAGCTATAGAGGATGAGGGTGAGACGGGCACGTCCATACAGATGTTCAGACAGCAGGAGACAGAGAGACTGCAGCCAGAGGATGAGGCTTGCATGTGAGACACGTCCATACAGATGTTCAGATGATATAAACACAGAGCTTCAGGAGATCACTAACCGATTCCGTACATAGGACGTTGCCACACGTCATAGGGGTCCCAATCGACGCGTGCCTCAGACATCCTAGCGCATCCTCAATGATACCGGGCGAGATAAGAATATTCTGAATTGTTTCCTCTTTTTCTTTTTTGTCAGTTCGCCTTTCGGCTATACCGTATGCTATGCTCTGCACTAAAATTAGCTTACCGTTGACTTAGCTGTTAGCGCGGCGGAAGGAATGACTCGTCTCTCCTAATCCAGGGCGCTCTCCGTGGTTATGAACGGATCGATATGCCGGCGCTTCATTTCTGCTCCTCATCCGTCTCTCCCGCAAAATATGAACGCTTTTTGGATGTCGTATAAATTAAAACGATCGCAATGTAAGCTAGCAATGTAAAGTTAACTTTTTTTTTAGTAGATTGTTTCCGGGTCATGGCTTTCAGAGTAAAAGCGTTGAGACAACCCCGGCCCACCCAGAGCTCCTATTTTGAAGCACTTCCGGCACTGATAGTGTTTTGAAGGTGGCTGGAATGGTATATGTGTTGTATCATACATGTACAGCTCAGCGCGCCACATGATCACCAGAACCCTCTCCTTGGTGCTCGGGGGGTGTCAGCAGCGGTGACATAATTTAATTGACAACATGAATTGTTCATTGTGTCTATTATCTCCACCGAGACCGTGAATGCATAAACCAATTGCACCAACACACACACACACGCGCACACACACACACATGCACGCACGCGCACACGCACACGCACACGCACACGCACGCACACACACAAACAATGAGCCCCGCCTCCGTGATTCATAGCACATGACCCCATTACATACTATACTGCAGGGAATGAGTGTGTGTGCGTGCGTGCGTGCGTGCGTCCGTCCGTCCGTGCGTGCGTGCGTGCATGCATGCGTGTGGTTTGTTTGTTTGTTTGTGTAAAGTGTGTTCATGCTAATGCAGTGATGCAGAGGGGTGTGCGCGCGGCGTGTGCGTGCGTGCGTGCGTGCGTGTATGTGTGCGTGCGTGCAGCCTCTTCTTCTGAGAAGTGCTAGCTCAGCGCTGTTCACCCTACGTGGGTGGTGGGGGGGGCGGTTGAGGCTCAGATGCAGTTGTAATCAGTGTGCACTGTGCACACCTGGGTGGGGTGGTAATAATAATAATAATACAACTTTATTTGTATAGCACCTTTCATGACTTGAAATGCAGCTCAAAGTGCTTTACAGAGCAATGGAGAAAGAAAAGAAAAGAAAAGCAAGGCATAACACATTAAAAAATAGTAGCAGTAATGCAATACAGTGAGGACATGAATAACAAGAAATGTCAAAGATCAATTAAAAGCAAGAGTGTATAGAGCGTCGCAGTCCCTCCCCCTTTCAGAACAACGAGTGGCCCAGGAAATGGTTCTCCATTCATTTTCACCATAGGCGATTCCTAAATTATTTATCTAAAGACGGTTACGCCGCGGACAAAGCCAACTCGGATCGTGACAAATCATGACAATGAACACATTGTTTTGGGTTTTTATAAGAAGAAAAACAACAAAAAAAGTGTTGTAAGCTGCCGTTTTCTTTCTACTTTCTAATTATTTGTTTGGCCCAAAACATTGTGTTCATTGTCATGATTTGTCACGATCCGAGTTGGCTTTGTCCTGATGTTGTTGTGTGTGTGTGTGTGTGTGTGTGTGTGTGTGTGTGTGTGTGTGTGTGTGTGTCATCATCACACCTGTTGCTATCGTGCTCCGTCTCACCGCGCCCCTTTATTTTATATAACCGCCTGGTGTTCTCTCAGGGACGCGACATTCCTGTTAAAAAGCCAACAACAGCTTTAGTGTTGGTTAATTAGCACCTCTACCTCTTGTGCATCATATGTGAGAGAGAGAGAGAGAGAGAGAGAGAGAGAGAGAGAGATGGTGCGAGCGAGCTGTGAGTGCTGCTATGGAAATTTACGTTTTAATCATGGATGAATAAATACATTACGGAATCAAGGCAAAGGGTTTACATGGTGGTGTGTTTGGTGAAAGGTTCGTCATGTTTGCGCGGCGGTGCACACATGTTTGGGTGCACGTATGTAAGGCAATTTCTTTTGCAAGATTAGAGCAATTGAGAGTTCCCAAACCTTTCAGACTGCGACGCCCGCAAATAATCATATTTGAACTTAGGGACGTCCCGGTCCCACCCAGACAAGCACTTGGAATTGTATGCAGGCATTACATTTAGTTTGACTCATAGTTTGGTTCCACAGATAAATATTGTGGATATAGTCGATCTATCAGTTCATAGCACCTTGCACTTCACACACGTTTGCCTCTTTCTTATGAAATGTTTGACAATTTGGCCAGTTTTTCTGATGAGTGAGAAAACAACGTCGCACATTAAGCCAATCATAAATACTTTGGGGACCCCCGGTTTGGGAAACCAGTGAGTCATTGTCACACATTGACTACATAACCTGCTAAACCCGCATTCTAATCCATGTTCTTCCCCTGCTTAATACGCTAAACCCGCTATTTGGTTTTTTTCTCTTCTGGGAAAATGAGTTCAATGCAAGTGAACGGTAGTTTTCACTGGGCCCCATGAGCCCTTACTTCTTGTTGTTCTTCCACATCACGACGGTGGATTATTTTTCGGATCGACAACAAGCCATGGGACTATATTTTCAGGGGGATTTTCATGGATCCAAAGGCGCAAACACTTTGGCGTTATGCTCCAAAGGTAATTAAAACAATCCCGGCAGCCTCGCTAAATGTCATACCGGGTATTGTAATATAAAGCTCCTTAACCACATGAACCCTATAGTCATGTCCCTATCCTGGGGTATAGGCTATGTCATAACAATAGATAGGCCATACAGGTGAACGTATAGATCTACAAGCTCACACCATGTGGCGTTGTGACGCGCTGTGAGCTTGTAGGTTGGCAATAGACTTTGCGGTAATCCCCGCCCGCTCGCGCACCATGCCTCGATAGCGTTGTTAAGCAGGACAAACAACCCTGCTATCAGCGGTCCTCCATTGAAGACCGCGTACCGTGGGTTCGCACATGCACATGTCAATGTTTGCAATATGGAGGTGGTCACTCATTCACCCTCATGTGACCTCTCCTCCACCTAGAGCTGACAGGGTCATGTGACCTCTCCTCCACCTAGAGCTGAAAGGGTCATGTGACCTCTCCTCCACCTAGAGCTGACAGGGTCATGTGACCTCTCCTCCACCTATAGCTGAAAGGGTCATCTGACCTCTCCTCCACCTAGAGCTGAAAGGGTCATGTGACCTCTCCTCCACCTATAGCTGAAAGGGTCATCTGACCTCTCCTCCACCTAGAGCTGAAAGGGTCATGTGACCTCTCCTCCACCTAGAGCTGAAAGGGTCATGTGACCTCTCCTCCACCTATAGCTGAAAGGGTCATGTGACCTCTCCTCCACCTAGAGCTGAAAGGGTCATGTGACCTCTCCTCCACCTAGAGCTGAAAGGGTCATGTGACCTCTCCTCCACCTAGAGCTGAAAGGGTCATGTGACCTCTCCTCCACCTAGAGCTGAAAGGGTCATGTGACCTCTCCTCCACCTAGAGCTGAAAGGGTCATGTGACCTCTCCTCCACCTATAGCTGAAAGGGTCATGTGACCTCTCCTCCACCTAGAGCTGAAAGGGTCATGTGACCTCTCCTCCACCTATAGCTGAAAGGGTCATGTGACCTCTCCTCCACCTATAGCTGACACAGGGTCAGAAGGTTAACCCATTTAGACCTGAAGACGATTCTACAAAAATGTCTTCAAAACACTAAAGGTTTTCTGTATATGTTTCTGTATCAGTGGTTCTCAAACATTTTCATGTCAAGGACCCCAGAAATCTTATGAAATCGGCTATACCGACCCCCATCTGAAAATATGTTGTTCCAGGGACCTCACCCAGAAGCAAAGATTTGAGTTAAAAACGTTCACTTTGAAAGAATATATATTCAAAGATTTGCGCCACATTTTCACGATTTTTCAAAAATAGCAGACCTACAAGTTCATAGCGCGGCTTGTTGTAGATCTGCTATTTTTCAACATAATGCTAAAAACACCAAAATGGGTGGAGGAGAGGTCATGTGACCTCTCTAAAAGGGCCAGAAGGTCGTGTCGCTTTTGTTTTATCTGTCAGCGTGTACAGTCTCTTTGCTCTGCCAATATTTGCAGACAGTTTGTGATTTTTTCTTTTCTTTTTTTTTTTTACAAAGCTTGTGCTGGGACTTTCCGGCACCCTTTTAATTAAAATAATTAGCATAAGTTAGCATAAGCGTGGGCATCGGAGGACCCCTGGCTTTCAATCCTAGCGGAAGGTTAATTGCATTGGGCTGCTGTCCTTATCATTCATGGCTGCCTGATCCACAGACATTCTCTCGGTAGACACTTCACTGAATTGGCCATGGGATCATATACGTCAACGTCACTGCCATATTACTTGTCGTAACGCCGCACTGCAAGAAATATGAATGATTGATTGATTCTCGGGTTATGCCGACACTAAGCCTCCGATCTACTATACCTATACAAGCTCATAACACGCAGAGTATTATCTAGTAAGAGAGTAGCGACACTATAGCGTTGACTCCCATTGTAACAATGGAATGCGGAAGTGCTCATTCTATCTCTCAATGGGATATAGTTCCAATGTTTGGAACTCTGATAATACCTAGTGGTAGGGTCCTTGCAGCCCCCTAGGGTCCTTGCAGCCCCCTAGGGTCCTTGCAGCCCCCTAGGGTCCTTGCAGCCCCCTAGGGTCCATGCAACCCCCTATAGGGTCCGCAGTCCCCACTTTGAAATCCCGCGGACTAGATCCCTCTTGAGGCTCTCTTCAGTGAAGTGCTTTCTTTCACAGCTACAGGTGTACAGTATGTACAGTACGGTCCCTTGTCAGGTGGAAACCTCACATTATGTCCAAAACGTTTTACTTTTCGACTTTTTATTCAAATAAAAAAAACATCCAAAGTAGCTCAAAACCTTCAAGCTTGTGTATCGGCTACCTTTGATGAACCTTTTTATGCCAAGTACCACGTCCGAAAATATCTCGCTCTCCAAGTACATAATAACCGATGTTAAAATACAGGAGCGTATAGCTAGCCCTGCCCCATCCTATTCAGCTACAGTGTATGCATGTAGTTATCACAGGAGAGGAATTTAATTTATTCCTAAGCCAATAATGATGCATGCTGCTCTGATGAGACTCTGTCTAATCAGCACAACTGATGATATTTCTAATGTGATTAATCTGTTCTCAAATCTCCTAGTAACGGCTAGGTGTGCCGTCATGCTCATTTTCAGCACGGCTGGAGAGCCTATTTCAACAAATTGCTTGGTCAGAAGAACTATACCTTTTAGTAAAATATATCATTCCTGCACTTTAGTCTTTTTTCTCCTTTTTTGGGGTGACTCCTCTGAGTACCACTCAAGTACCACCAGTGGTACAAGGTACCAAAGGCTGAGAATCACTTAAGCATTATTACACGAGAGGGTGACTGTGGGTTGACGTGATTATTGCCACGACGGTCAGGAACGAGACGAAGTCGAGTTCCTCAAGCATCACTGAAGTGGCAATAATCACGTTAAACCACACCCTCGAGTGTAGTAGTGCAATTCTACAACAGTTACCCTTAAAACTAAGAAAATCCCTGAAAGGATATATATTTTTAATGACAGATGTAGTCACTATACGACCACAAATGTCCCAAGAAACTATAGCTAGCCTATAGCCACCGAGTTTGCTAGCGCTCTGGTTGAACAGAGCAGCTGAATTCTTTGTTTTGATTAGGTGGTGAATATATACAGCGGCGATTTGCATGCAGTGCTCGCCGTATTGGGGATCAATGGCGGACGTAAACAACCAGCGGCACTCCCGGACGGACCGTGAGTGTGTTGAGGAGACTTGGCAGCCTCGCTAGAAGGCGTTGTGATGACAGACAGCACGGGGCTGAGCCAGCGCTCTGACCTGATAGAAGGACATGTTCTCTCTTTCATTCAGCCGTGGCAGCCATGCAGGGCTGTCACCATGCATCGCCACCATGCTGTGTCCAGGGCTGGACTGCAGGCCACAGGGCATTATACCGGGCATTTTTCCGATGGGCCATGATTTTTTGAGTGGTGCAACCACTCCTACACATCCAGCAATGTCCGTGTACCTGTTTGTTTGTTTGTTTGTTTGTTTGTGTAGGTGTATGAGCACGAGTGGTATGTGCGCATGCGTGAAATTGGAACGAGAGAAGTATGTGACATGGCCGCCACCTGCTGGACGCAAATCCAACTTCTGACTGCCACGGTCTGTGGGGGTGATTTAGAGGCTGCGCACGCAGCACAGAAACAGGATTGATATCCATAATAAAGCTAATCTGACGGAGAAGAGAGAGAGAGAGAGAGAGAGGAGGGGGGAGAGAGGGGAGTTGCACCACTCGGTTCACACAGGTGTGATTTTTCATGGTATACCTGACTGTATACCTGTATCAGTGAGTGACAAATAAACCCTCTACAAAGGGTTGTGTATAGTTTGTCTGTTGGTTTGTATAATTTATGTCGTTCTGTAAAAGAGGTGGTATTAGGGCGTGTTTGTTTGTGTGTGTGTGTGCCTCGACGGAGCGGGCGGTAGAGTTTCTGCTATCAGCGCGCTGGTTGTGGTGGGGCCGGTCTGGGCCAAATTCACCTCGAAAATGTCCCTTAAATGTCATTACAATCCCGACGGCACACAGAATACTAACAATGTGTTGTTTCTCTGTTTTGTTTTAGAATCGCAGTGCACGCTGTGTGGTGAACCAGAAGGTGAGTGCGCCTCTCCTCTCTATCTATCTCTGTGTGTGTGTGTGTGTGTGTGTGTGTGTGTGTGTGTGTGTGTGTGTGTGCGCGGCTGCGCGCACGCTTGTGCACTTTTTCAGTGGACGTTATTATTGAATGGCTGACAGCTCGGTGTTTGTGTGTGTAATATGTAACTTCCGGGAGTCCGACCGGAAGTGTTGTGTGGTGTACTGAAAACCGCGGTCACATGGTGGCGTCGGGGAGCCAATAGAAAGACGTGAAGCATGGTTGCCACCATGGTCTGCGTATTGTAAGCGAGTTGCGGTGTTTTTGTTTGTAAGGATTTCACTGCGCAAAGAGCGTGGTATGTTGACTTCCATAACACCAGTTCTTGGTTGTAATATACTGTTACTTGACTGTCCACATATATGTGGACAGTCTATGCCTCCATATATACCACAGTAACTTATTGACCCATTCTGGGCGGG
>NC_137876.1:21095676-21235676 GCF_963924005.1 Protomyctophum bolini
CATTCGGTGTTTTCTTTTTTTGTTTTGTTTTGTTTTGTTTTTTTGTGCCGCACAAAAAGTAGCAAAAATAGCTAATGGCTAATCTCCGACGTCTTCACAGGCCTAATGGGTTGACTCTTTTTTTTAAATTATTGTTGAAACATTTCGGAACCTTTAGAATATTAGAAATATCTTTGAACGTTTTTGTGCCAATAATAACCTGGACAATAGAGAAAGTGGTTAAGTCTGACTGAGGGTTTCTGACTGTAAATGATGTACAGTATTAGCAAGAGCTTAGTGACAAAGCAAAATACAATAGCAGGTCAGTGTCCGCTGCAGACTGACTCACAGCGGTGGAAGACATACCGGTGCTCAAATTGTTTACTTAAGTAAAAAGTATCAATGCTGCAATTCAGAAATACTCGTATAGTAAAGTATAGTAAAAGTCCGGCCAGATAATGAAAATTCACTTGAGTAAGATTGTAGTATTGCAAAATAATACTTAAAGTACCATAAGTAAAAGTTAGGCAGACTGTCAGTTCTAAAATGTGTAAACATCGTTTTTGTAATAATAATTAAATATGGCTGAAGTGGTTAATTAATGCATGTTTTGTAATAATAATTACAACATTTTCTAATAATTGTAGTGGAGTAAAAGTACAATATTTGCCGCTGAGATGTACAGTATAGTGGCGTAGAGAGTACAGTAAAAAGATATTGAAAATTGGAAGTATAGCTACTCCAGTCAAGTAAAAGTACCTCAAAATTGCACAGCCGACTGATATCATTTATGGACAACAACCTTCAGCGTGGCCCTGACCTCCACACAGAGAGAGAGAGACTATTATGTGTGATGGACGTTCTGCTCGGCTGCCATTGATTGGAGGGATGACAGGAGGTTTGGGGAGATTGGGAGATGGAATATAATATTTGAAAAGAATATAGGCCTATAAATAAAAGTCACGCTGAGGAAGGAAGAATTGGAGCCGGGTGAGAATTTAAGGCTGGCGAGACGGAGCAGTGTTGATTACCTGTTTTCCCTGAGCGTGTGCGTGTGTGTGCGTGTGTGTGTGTGTGTGACTGTGTGTGTGTGTGTGTGTGTGTGTGACAACATGTTACTATATATAGGTGTGGAATGGATGGTTCACGATGTACTGTAACACAAAGACCACTTAATGTATTTTGGCATTAAACCGTTCAGAGAAAGTATGGATTTGACGAAGAGGGGGCCGAAGTGTACAGATCTAAAATGGGAGTGATATGATCCACTTTCTGTGTGTTATAGTACGGACGTTGTGAATCATCCGCGGCCGTTTTTTCAACAACGTTGTACACCCAATTAAACGTGCTTTGCCCTCCGGAGTCCCGCAGGTGAACGGATGGGGAGTTGGCGTCGGTTTCTAGTTTCTAGTTTGTTCTTCCACTCTATGCCCAGAAAAGCATAGGGCTCTTTCAGGCTATAAGCGAGACCTGGTTACACTAGTGGAGTTACTGTACAGTAGTCGAGTCTACTGAAGATGAATGCATATATATATTTTTTTCCTCCTGTTGAGACATAAAGTCCTTTAATCCTTGATTATATTCAGAAGGTGATAGTCAGCTTTGTAATCGCCTTAATGTCATGCTGTTGAAATTCAGGTCTGAGCCTATACTTATATAGCCTGGAACTCACCTATGCTTTTTATGGCATAGGCAGCTCCCGGCAGGATCCGCCGGGAGAATATATGTGCAGCTGCGCGACATGAGACTAATTACTTAGAGCGACAGAGAGAGAGAGGAGTGTGTGTACATGTGTGCGTGTGTATGTCAATTTTACAAAGGTGCAGATAATCAGAAATCAGCAGAGAGTGAGCAATGTTTGCGCTACTCTATGCCGAATTGAAGTGGACTCAGACCCAGACTTTTTTTTTCTCCCTGGAAATAAAAACGTCTGGGTTTCCGAGGCTAATACTTATATGACTAAAGAGGGAGATTTCTGGCTTGGATTGTGTGTGTGTTTTTTTTGCCAGTTGCTTAAAAAGCGCCTGGACTACATTAGTCCCACCACTACTGACGACTGTAAAACGACTTTAGTGGTGACTTTAGTGGGGTCCTAGTCATTATTGCGTGCCTCCTAGCGACCTTACTAGCGACCTAGTCATGATTGGCTGCCTTCTAAGCCAATGATATAGTCTCAACGGCACAAAAACCCATACGCTGAACGCCGCAACGCGGAGCGAGTGGCAACAGAAGCTATACTGAAGCTATAATGTCATGAGCTAAGTAGATCTAGAGGACAACCATAGCAAAACACAGTGAGTGAACCAACACAAGAACGTCAACAAGAGCTTGTTGCACCTGGCAGTTATGACTGAGGGTCATTCTTGTTTGTTTTAAACGTTACCTGAGGGCACTAACCTCTAATTGTTTCTTCCTTGGCTCCAGAAACGATTCATAAGAGTAATGCACGAGTAACGGAGAATAATGTTTGCGGTGTGGAGGAGCCGCTTTAAGACCTGGATACATATCAATATGAGGTGCTAGATAATCAATACAACGTTGTGAAAAATAATAGGCCTGTAGTGATATTCAGCCATGTGTGATTTGTTTTCCCTGTGTGTGTCCATGACGACCAGCTAGTGTGGTGACCGTCTATTTCTATAGAGCAGGGGTTTTCAACTGCTTTTGACCTGCAGGGACCACCATCCTGACTAAGAGCAGCCTGGGGACCACCACTATTGTGCGTGGCGTGTCCATCATAGACCCAACCCACACATCAGTGGTGGGGGGGTTCATGCACCACAGGGAGCTGGAGAAAATATCTATAATATCAATATAATATCTAATAAAATACAGTGATTTTGTTTGAATGTGAGGGAATTATGATTAAGGATTACTGTGATTATGGTAAGCTCACATTTCATATCAAACACACACCATACAGTAAGAAGTAAGAACTCCTGTAAGTTATAAAAAAAGAGCCATCCAGTGTTGATTCCGTCGACTAAAACTATGACTAAAATTATTCGTCGACTATACCTTTTTTCACAGACAAAAACTACGCCACGGTGACTAAAACTATGATTAAATATACTGAGCAATTTTCAGTGTGTAAATCTGCCATTATGACGCCTTCAAGGACCATCCATTGGTTTTTTTCCCACAAAATAAACTGTAGATTCAAAACTATAACTAACACTAAAACATTTCAGGTGCGTGACTAAAATATGACATGTCAAAATCAACACTGCAGCCAACTTCGTTCTTCAGTAATCGCATGCTGCCCCAAAAACAATCGTATTTGAACTGGGGACCCCCCCAAAATAATCATATTTGAACTGGGGACCCCCCCAAAATAATCGTATTTTAACTGGGGACCCCCTGAAATAATCGTATTTGAACTGGGGACCCCAGAACATAATCGTATTTGAACTAGGGGCCCCCTAAAATAATCATATTTTAACTGGGGACCCCCCCAAAAATAATCATATTTGAACTGGGGACCCCCCCAAAATAATCGTATTTTAACTGGGGACCCCCTGAAATAATCGTATTTGAACTGGGGACCCCAGAACATAATCGTATTTGAACTAGGGGCCCCCTAAAATAATCGTATTTGAACTGGGGACCCCCCCAAAAATAATCGTATTTGAACTGGGGACCCCCCCAAAAATAATCATATTTGAACTGGGGACCCACCAGCCACCACCCTGACAAGCACTTGGAATTGTAGGAGTTGAGGCATCACACAGCGTTTGACTCGGTTTCCACAGATCTGCGAGGCGTTGTAGATCAGCTATTTTCAAAAAGGCTGCCCCTCTCTTATTATTGTTTGACAATTTGGCCAATGTTTTTACCCGTTTGTTCATGGTCTGTAGAGTGGACTATACTGTATAGTGGTGTCTCAAAGCCTGCAGAGGCTGCGGCATGGTGGTTTGGTTTGTGTGAACAGGGTGGCCTATAGGATGAGGCCTGGATGATTGATTGATTTGTTGCATCCATTCGGTGGTTTCAACTGGCACTGGCTATAAACACAATAAGAAATAAATCTGGTTCCCAGTCAGCCGATTGAAATAAAAAATGTCACAGATCCTGTTTTTTTTTTTTTTTTTTAAGATTAGTTTTTTTTGGGGGGCTTTTTGCCTTTATTGATAGTCACAAGTGTTAGTTACCGAGACAAGAAAGAGGGAGAGAGAGAGAGAGAGAGAGAGAGAGAGAAGGGGAGAGACACACGGCAAAGGTCGTCATGAATGGGAGCCTGCAGTACATATATGTGCACATGCATCTGCCTGGACCACTATAGGCTAGCGGGCGCCCCCACAGATCCTGGTTTTAATTGGGTTAATGATATCACATAAACTACGTAGGTTCCATTGATCCAAGGTAAAGAGCACCCTCGCTGGGAACTGCCCATAGATCCGAAGTCCCGTTTAATAGTCCGAACATGCACTGCTCTCGTGCTTGCGGTTAGCTTTAGGTTTGCTCCCGTGCTTGCGGTTAGCTTTAGGTTTGCTCCCGTGCTTGTGGTTAGGTTTAGGTTAGGGTTAGAGATAGGGATAGTCATTTCGGAAAAATGAACCTCGCTTGCTTGCTTGCTTGATTTATTGATTCAAATAAGCATGATCTGAAAATGCACTTGCACATCTGACCACTGTGTTAAGTTGTTAGATCGCCCGCAAATGCTTTTTCGAGATCAAGCGCCACGAGTACTGGAATTTATTTAGTATACAACATCAAGTGTTTTTAAAGAGTTTTGGGTGCACAAATCTGTGTATTCTATGAAGCTTTCAGTATACTGAGCCTGTGAGCCACCTGGAGTGGATATTTCCTGCTAAACCCATTCCCCTTTCAATTACCTTCTTCAGGGAAGAGGGGGGTGGTGGGTCTCGGTAATAGCATTAGGGCCTTACGTATAGCCCCCCCGATGCCAAGAAACAATGTTCTGTATGTATACTGAGATGAGATGGGCAGCATGGATTTCTAATTTTCAGAAATCCATTTACATTGTATGTAGACTAGACAATATATTATATGATCCATACCAGACTGTTGGCCAAGGTCAGTGGCCAATAAAAGAGCAGGCGTGTACCGTACCGTACCGTACCGCATGATAGATGTGACGTGAATACTACTGACGTACTGTAAACATCACAGACATACAGCAGGTTCTCTTCATACACGTTGTGTTTCAGCTCAAATATACAGTTGCCACACAATGATGCACAGCTGGATTCTCCTTCAATTTACAATATACAATGTAGGCATTTAGCAGAGACTCAGTACAGACTTAATCCAGAGTGATTTACAGTAAGCAAGAACCACACATACGTATACGTACATAGAAATAAATAGTCATCAAGGATCATAAGTAAGCTAAGAACCTATAACATCCACCTGACAGTAGAATATCTGCAATGAAACTATGAGTATACACTCTATAGAGTGCCTATATAATATGCTATCTAAATTACTTCAAAATAGCATTTCTGCTGTGGCACCAACTGTGTAGCCTTATATGACTGATATTATTTTGTTAAAATAAGTGTTTAACAAGAGATCACTTGTTTCCACGTGTCTCTCGATCCAGCTCTTTAATTAACAGAAAATGCACTTTCAGGTCGGGATATACCAATTCTATCCAATGAGGATGGAGAACTCAGTCAGGATACAGATTAAACAAGGGAAATTCAGAAGTGACCACGCAAATAAATTGGTAGACAATTGGCACTGGAACAACTACACGAATGATTGAATCTGATAAATGGGTATTAAATAAATGTATTTTCCGTTTATTAAAGAGCTGGAGAGACACTCTGGCAACCTGACAATCAGAATATATGTATATTAGGGGGCGCGGTGGCACGGTCGCCTCACAGCTAGAAGGTCCTGGGTTCGATTCCTGCTGGGGACACTGTGGGCGCTGCAGGGGGGCGCGTTCTCTCCTCCAGTGCCCATACCCGAGGCGGGGTTGGTGAAAGGGCCTTCCTGTGTGGAGTTTGCATGTTCTCCGCGTGTCTCCTATAGGGTAGGTGTAACCCTCACAAAAAACATGCAGTAATCCTGGTCCCTAAACTACCTGCCCCTGGCTAGCCGGAGCGCCTGATGGAGGGGGAAAGAACTGGTTGCAATAACGTGTTCCTTCCACACGCTACACGTCCAACCGGGGTAATTCCCCCCTGTCAGGTGAAAAGAAGCGGCTTGGACTCCTCATGCATTGAAGGAAGCATGAGGTCAGTCGGTTGCTCTCCCCAGGTTCGCAGAGGGAGCGTAGAGCTAATTGACACTGGGTGAAAAAATGGGTTTCAAACACAATCGTGGGATATATAAAATGCATGTGATTATTCTGATTAATTTAATGCGATACATATTGATTGGTCAGTGGGTTTAGTTTAGAATGGATCTCAGCACATCAGCTCTGCATTCTGTTAGTAGGCTAGCTTATGAGATTGTTGCCGTTTATGTTACCGTCATATAACAATAGTCTTGGTTGTAACTCGGTCTCTATAGAAGCTATACAGCTTCCCCAGCACCGGGAAAAATCCTGCCTATAGGGCATCAAATTGCTCAGGGCTCAGAGAGAGAGAGAGGCGGGCAGGCAGACAGACAGACATACAGACATACAGACTGACTGACTGACTGACTGACTGACAGACACATGCACATACATACATAGTGTTTAAGCAAACATTGTATTTGAAACTGCAAGCCAGCCCCCCTGACAAACACTCACGCCGCGTCACGTGCGCACGCACAACCACACATGCCCATAACCAGACGGCAGCCAGTCGTTCTGTGAGCTTATCGTAATGTAAACAAAGTTGCTCCCTCTGCGATCTTGTGTCTCCATTCTCTGACCGCTGACATCCACATTCACACCGTACTATTAGTCACATAGCACGCACGCAAGCACGCACATACACACACACGCACGCACGCACGCACGCACGCACGCACGCACGCACGCACGCACTCACACTCTCATAGTGTTACTTATAATGTCAATACGATCATCCTTCAGATGATCATATACAATTTGTGGTAAGCCATTCAACGTAATTCGTCCACATTATTAGTATTTTATTTACATTTAGACTATTGCCGGACCAGTATAATAATACATAATAATGTTAAAACCAGTAAGACGCCCTCATGGCGAGAAGCGACCCCTCCCTGAAGGGCGAAGTCGCGTGCACACATCCGCCTGGGTGACGGCAGACTGCTGGGCGAGCGCTGGCGCTATGGCATTGGGGGGGGTCAGATCAACATATGGAATGAATTCTGCACTGGCCATATATGGAGCGTGTCTTGAGTGTACAGGGTTTGATGAGGTCAGATCAACGTGGAATTTCAGAATAGGTCAGCTCCATATATGGAGATCTAAGGGTGGCAGCTGCGGCAGTGTCTTGATGATGTCACGTGATGTCATGTGATGCCACGTATAGCATGACCGACGAACCGACGGGAAATGCACGTTTTTATAGTAAATGCGACTTGCGGTCGCGATCATGTAATGATGTCACAGGAAGTGATGCTTGCACACAGTGGAAAGTCACTGGATAAGACTGTAACGCTATTAACGCTGAAAAGATGCTATACCAGGCGGGCGGGACAACCCAGCCACAAAAAAAACCCCACGAATGGTTCGAGTCGGTTTCGGTTCGTTTAATAGCATTAGCAGCTGCCACTGTAAATACAAGATAAGTGTGTGCTCATGCTGGTTCCATACTTACAGCACACTTTTTTACTATAAGCACCTCGAAATCTGTATTATAATATTCATGAGACCACCACCACTCACGATAAATACACCAAGACTGTCAGGCCATCTCCAGGCATGAAACTGTGATATTGCAAATCCTTTGAAGGGGGGGACGACAGTCTAGAAAAAAGTGCTTACGTGTGTGAAAGTGACATAAAAAGGAGCATGCCGCCAGGAGAAGGTCATGGCATTTAGCTGTATACTGTCTGGCACCGCTTCAAATATTACAGTATCTACAGTATGTTCAACCGCAACATTGAAGAAAAAAAACGCTGATTGTATCCTCTCCCACGCAGTAGACCAATAGAGCAACGAAGTCTGACGATTTACGCATCCTATACCTGCAACCTGGGTTTTCTCCCCCCATTTCTGAATTCCCATTGACGTGTTTAATATCGTATTCCAAAAATAAACACGTGAGTACGGCGGCCCGACTCGTATGGATATGAATCGACCGGCGCTGACATGTTACCGCTGCCAAATTAATTACGCTTTTGCCAGAAACTGACTATATATAATCAAACTGGAATCCTGTCTCTGAGTGAGAGAGACACACACAAACATTTTGAACGAAGGCAGACGGCTATAGGGTTGTCTGTTTGGCCATTGAATAAGACAGGGAGAGAGAGAGAGAGAGAGAGAGAATCCAAGTGTGTTTCTGCGCGTGGTGTTGTTGTGGGAAAGCCCCACGGTGGCCACTGACCATCTTTTGTCCGTTGCTGCTGGGGTACCTTTCCCTTGTTCGATGCGATACACATACAGTAAAAGGGCTTTTAACCTGCACTTTCAACACCGAGCGACAGACTGCTGCTTGTAGGAAAGCCCCGCTGTGATTTAACCAGTATAGTCGCACCCCCCCCCCCCCCCCAGCTGGGTTGAATACACAGAGGGAACATGGGTGACGTATCACACCCCCCCAGCTGGGTTGAATACACAGAGGGAACATGGGTGACGTATCACACCCCCCCACAGCTGGGTTGAATACACAGAGGGAACATGGGTGACGTATCACACCCCCCCACAGCTGGGTTGAATACACAGAGGGAACATGGGTGACGTATCACACCCCCTCAGCTGGGTTGAATACACAGAGGGAACATGGGTGACGTATCACACCCCCTCAGCTGGGTTGAATACACAGAGGGAACATGGGTGACGTATCACACCCCCCCCACAGCTGGGTTGAATACACAGAGGGAACATGGGTGACGTATCACACCCCCCCACAGCTGGGTTGAATACACAGAGGGAACATGGGTGACGTATCACACCCCCTCAGCTGGGTTGAATACACAGAGGGAACATGGGTGACGTATCACACCCCCTCAGCTGGGTTGAATACACAGAGGGAACATGGGTGATGTATCACACCCCCTCAGCTGGGTTGAAGACACAGAGGGAACATGGGTGATGTATCACACCCCCTCAGCTGGGTTGAATACACAGAGGGAACATGGGTGACGTATCACACCCCCTCAGCTGGGTTGAAGACACAGAGGGAACATGGGTGATGTATCACACCCCCCCACAGCTGGGTTGAAGACACAGAGGGAACATGGGTGATGTATCACACCCCCCCCACAGCTGGGTTGAAGACACAGAGGGAACATGGGTGATGTATCACACCCCCTCAGCTGGGTTGAAGACACAGAGGGAACATGGGTGATGTATCACACCCCCTCAGCTGGGTTGAATACACAGAGGGAACATGGGTGACGTATCACACCCCCTCAGCTGGGTTGAAGACACAGAGGGAACATGGGTGATGTATCACACCCCCCCACAGCTGGGTTGAAGACACAGAGGGAACATGGGTGATGTATCACACCCCCCCACAGCTGGGTTGAAGACACAGAGGGAACATGGGTGATGTATCACACCCCCCCACAGCTGGGTTGAAGACACAGAGGGAACATGGGTGATGTATCACACCCCCCCACAGCTGGGTTGAAGACACAGAGGGAACATGGGTGATGTATCACACCCCCTCAGCTGGGTTGAAGACACAGAGGGAACATGGGTGACGTATCAAGGCCAGAAAGCACAGGCATAAACGGCACTTCCACATACTCAGCAATAGACTCCGGGCCATGACAGGGGTGGGCAACTTTGACTTTGACGATGGAGAGGGCCACTATATTTCCACACTCGCCACATATACTGTTGTAGTGAAAAGAATAGCCGATCTCTATGTAGATCGACTATTTTTACTATATTTGAATTGAAATCCTGATTATTATATATTTTTTGCTATTTTTGAGGGGCCCCTCCTATATACAGGTTTAATGTTTGTTTTTAGTTCAGTGTTTGTTTTAAAAACGCCATTGACAATGAAGGGAAAATATCTTGTCCCTAACACAAATATTAAATGCCATTAACAATAAAGAGAATTTAATGTTTGTTTTGACATCGTTAGTTTTACATCATCATTACATAACCTAATGACAGGAGCGCCCCTCACTTCACACAGGTGTGATTTTTTTATTTAATTTCAAATGCATTTAGTTATACTTATGTTAACTTTATGAACTTAAATACAAATACATTGGACATAAAAAAGACAATAACATTTCAATACTAATCGTTAAGCTATACTAATTTAGACTGAAGTAATTATGTGACTGAAGGTCATGTTATATGTCCGTATTCTGATATTATACCTTTATACCATTTGATCGCCAGGATTAATTAGTCTATCTATCACGCATTGCCATGATTTTATCGCGCGCAACCCTTTTTTTGAAGAGCCATCCGTATAACCGGATGTTACAATGACAAAATGCTCTGTGTGGTGTCTTGACCGGTTGTTGTTCTCTCGGTCGGTGGTGAAAAAAACCCCGAACGCGAGTATCACAGCGCCTGCTGTCGGCCGTTGAAAAACCTTGATTTCACCAGAGACGACATTCATTGCACCGATTTGGAGATACAGGCCATTGAAAGAAGCCCATGGAGTGCAAGTGGATGCGCATCTTCAAAATGTCCCACTTCGACTGTTATGCTTTTTTTTTTTAATATATTTTTTATCCCACGATTTTGTAACCCATTTTTCACCCCTGTGCCAATCATCTACTGTGATCCTGGGCTCTACACACCCTCCGCCAACCTGGGGAGAGCAACGGACTTAACTCATGCTCCCTTCATGCCTGAGTGTCCAAGTTGCTCCTTTACACCTGACAGGGGGGAGTTTCCCTGGTTGGACGTCGTAGCGCGTGGAAGGAACACATTATTCCAACCAGTTCCTTTCCCCTCCATCAGGCGTCCCGGCTGGCCGGGGAGGCAGTTTAGAGACCAGGATTACTGCATGTTTTTGTGAGGGTACCTACCCACACACACACACACACACACACACACACACACACAGAGAGAGAGAGAGAGAAGGCCAACCTTGGTGTGACAGAGAGGGGAAACCTTGACATCAGTTGAGACCAGGACACATAAACAGGAGGAACGATCGATGAGGGAAACTGTTTAACCTCTTAAAGCCCATATGGTTGACCGGAGTCCCTCAGGGCTCTATGCCTAGTGTATTCTCTGTTGTCTTTCATTGTGGGGAAAGTAAGTGAAAGCTTTCCTCACAATACGGATGCTGCCGCTTAAAGGACGACGTCACCACTTTTAAACCTATCTTCATATAATTGGTCCTCACTAATGTTAATGTCACTAAATAATGATGAAACGAAAATGTTTTCCTACTCAGTCTGTGTCTCATGGGAGGGCTGTGGGCAGTTCAGAAACCTGTCTTCCAGTGGCATCATTGGTGGGGAATCCAAGCTAATAGAAAGGCTTTCTATTCCTGAAAAGTTGCAATGCGGTATCATCATCATTCTCAAAAACAAAACAAAAAAACACATCTTGTATATAAAAAAAATATACAGTATATATGGAAGACGGGTTTCTGAACTGCCCACATCCCTCCTATGAGACACAGAACGACTTGATTGGTTTTTTTTTTGCTATTTTTCTCATGAACATTAGTGAGGACCAATTATATGAAGATAGGTTGAGAAGTGATGAAGTGGTCCGTCAAGTGGTTGAATTGACCAAGATAGAGCGGGAATTTGACTAGGATTATCCCTGCATAGAGTAATTCAAAAGTAAAATAAATAAATAAATAAAAACAACCCCAAAAACACATTTCCCTTCAATCACATTTTCAACGAGGAGATGACTCATCGTGAGTTAATGGAACTTTCCGATGGTTTATAAGCATCATGCATCCAAATGGCAGTAAACAGTCGATACAATGTGAGTGTTTGCTGCTGCTGCCTCGAATACATCACTGTTAACTGGTGGGGTTTTATTAGGGCTCGGCACACTGTTAACAGGAGCCATTGACCCTCGGCATGCAAACAGGCCCATTAGCGTCGGCTCTCCTGAGGGACACGTGCATAAATTGGCCAGGGAGACGTGTCATCACCATGTGACATCGTTCACCCGCCCGCTGCCGTTTCATAATGCTGGTTAAGTGGAGGCCACCTGCATGCTGCCACTTGACATGATGTGTTACATCAGCATATGGGTGTGTATAGCCCACTGTTTGCGATTCTGAGGAACCGGAGGAATTACAATTTAGGCTTTTAGCAGACGCTCTTAATCCAGAGCGATTTACGGTCAGCCTAGAACAACACATTATAAAACAATCAGATACACATTACATAGTCATCAAGGATCATAAGTATTGCCTTGAGATATGAGGAACCTTGAGGAACCTTGATGGATATATACAGTAGGTGTATGTGTATTTCATATTTAACCCCATGGCATCCATAGAATCTGTTTTTAGAGATGGCCAAAAAAAAGCAAAGATTGCCACATCCTAATGTCACGATCTTCATTCAGATGGTTTATGAGATCAACAGACAGCCAATTATACCGCTGAATTAATTCATTCAATCATTGCCTGTGAAAGCTCCCGATCCCTCCCGTGAGTTGGTGGATTACCGGTGGACTTTTTAAGGACACTAAAATGTCACAAAACAATTAGCGTTGCCGCACCAAAAGATCAAAGCTTTGATCTGTTCACACTGTGGACGTGTGTGGCCCACGGCCAAGTCTGCAGCCAGGGGTCCAATCATTTCTAATTGAACATTAACGGAAAAATGACATTTAATGAGGTGGCATGCTCCTTCACTGTTATAAGAAGCGCTCGTTCCACTCATCTTTGTCTCATTTGCTCCCATACCCTGTCTGTTTGTTGAATCACTTAACAACACTTAAAACAGGTTGATGACTACAAGTATTTGGGTTCATATACTGCATATCTTCTTCCCAAAAGGACTTTCAAACTAGGAACGGGTATGGCCGGGTCATCCTGCAACGACGACATGCATAAGATCTGGTCATCCCAGCTTAGTAAGATGTTCAAAGTACGGGACGCTCCGTCGAGCCGATTCTACTCTATGCCTCCGAGACAGAAAAGAAATGAGAGAAACGGTTGGATGTTGGTGTTTTGAAATGCTCGTTTTTAATAACGGAGTGTGCTGCGCTGTGTCCTGCATTATGTGCTATTCGGATAAAGGTGGTATACGCAGGAGTGATTTCCTAGAATCGTGTGTTGCTTTTTTTCCCCGTTTGTTGCCGCTACGGATGTGTGGCTGTTTATCTGTCTGTCTGTCCACAGCCAATCTTACAAACGTACTAGACCGATACTAGTTTTCTCCGTTAGCTATTTATGTAGTATATTGTGTGCGCGTGTATTCAAACCAGGCTCGCTTGATCAGTGAGTTCATGTACGGGAAACTCGTAAAGCCATTAATCATCACATTCTGAACGGACGACACCTAAGAAGAGATTCCGCTGATTAGTGAGCAGCTCCAAAGCGCGCCTTCCAGGCGAAGTAAGTTACTTAAGCGGCTGCATGGGTTTTTCTGATCGTAATCACAGTTTATATGGGCACAGTTTTATTCATGAGGCCTCTGCGGATGGATCCGCTGCTTGGCTGGCCAAGCGTCAGACAGGGCCAGGAGATAGTGGGAATGAGAGGCACAGAGAGAGAGAGAGAGAGAGAGCAGGCTTGCGGCATGCTGCAGAATGGATTAGGAGAGTGAGAGAGAGGGATAGCATGGTGTCGCTTTGCAGTGCGGCTGAATGATGAACATCGCTGCATGCCTCTTCTCGCCTGTGGGGAACTCCATCCTATTGTTCCAGCTCTCAAAACCTTTTTCACTGTGGCTAGTGGTTTCCATGTGTTACCCTGTGTGACTTTACAGTGCCAGACTATGTAGTGAAGTCAATTCAATTCAGACATGCTTTGCTGATCTGAAATTTGACATATTATGTGACAGACAATTGCCCAGGCGGGCGGGGCCGCGGGGAGTGCCATTGCGCTGACTTAACAGAAAACAGAACAGACACTATAGCATATAGCCATGTGGGACTCCGTCAACCCTTTGTGGACTGATGGAAATCTGTCCCAGTGGAGATTCTCCATACTCAAACTAGTTGTTTTTTGTTTGATTGTTCGTTGGTTGTTCAATGTCTTTCTATCTCGACATTAATTTAAGCGTCTTGGGTCTCATGGATTCTCTTGAATTAACATTACTAGACCTGTACGTGCCCCGACGTGAGAACGATGCAACTGCACAGTCACTGCACTCCCTGTGGTGGTTTGGAACGCGTGTTATATTTGAAGTCGGTGGGGCAAGCGGTTCTCGAGTTACGTGCATTACAACCGTACACACGCACGCACGCAGAGACGTGGCACATTTATAGGATTACTATCATGTAGTCCAGCTGACATGCAGTACTGTAGACAGGAGATATTCACCAATGTGGTTATATGTTGTCAGGTTTGATTTATGGTGCATTCTCTGGTGCGAGCCTCACGCTATAATCTCGGGACATCACAGATTGGTGGTGTTGTAAGGTCGTCATAGAACTTCTCCGCTTCGTCAGTTGGTGCATGCTGCGTTGTTAGCAGGGACGGATTAACCCCCATGAGGGCCCCTGGGCCGGTGATATTTGCAGGGCCCCCATAGCGAGCGTGCGCGCGACATTTTCGTGTTTTTCCGTGTTTTTATCATCTTTTTAACCTACATTTAACAAAATCAACAGCCAATGAAGGGCCCCAGAAGCCCTTTTCAGGGCATCAAACCTATAGTACCTCACGGTCCAATTTCCCCAAAGGGCCCCTGATAGCCAAGGGCCCCACTGGCCCAATGGCTAATTTGTCCCTGGTTGTTAGGCGAGTTCCTTTCGGTTATTACCCGATTGCCCTATAGTCTGCATGGCTCTGGGCCTGCATGGTTTGAGCATGGGATCATCAGCCTGAACTCCCCTGTGCTCCTGTATACTCCCAGACTCCCTATACTTGCTTTGCTTTGGCATGCTGTTGTGGCAGAGTGGCTCAGATCCTCAGCCGGGTGGCCTCAAAAGTCTAATATCTACCTCGGTCCACAGGGATATCCCTTTGGTCTAGTGGTTCGAATCCTGGGCGTTACACTGTGCTACAGCTCCACCAGCGTGTAGAGTAGGAGAGTAGTGACACGCTTTGATCTCGCCGCAAAGCGGGTGCCTATGGGCTATAGTTCCAAACATTGCTCCTATGGCTGGAACTATCCCATTGAGATAGAATGAGCACTTCCGCATTCCATTGTTACAATGAGAGTCAACGCTAGTGTCGCCACTCTCTTACTATTATTACTCTGAGCTCCACTACCTCACTTCTCTCAGCTGTGGTTGCATTGAAGGTTCCATTATGGTGTCCGACAAGTGCATTAGATTAGACAAGCAGTGCTTTGTGAAGGGGGGGGGGAGGGGTTGATGTAGCACAATATAAAAATCACACTGGTGTGAAGTGAGGGGCGCCTCTTTAAACGCACATTGTACTCTTAAAAACAAACATTAAAAGTCCATAGAATTAATTGGCTGGCGTCCTGTTTTTTTCAGGTGCTGTTTGTTAAGCAAACATTAAAATAGACTTGGCTGCCACAGGACGCCATGTGGTGCTGCATATACTTATGGCTGCCATGACTTAATTTCTGAAAGCCAGACGATGGAGAGGGGATCAAAAATGTGAACCTTTAGGATTAAAGACTTTGCATTTTTATTTTGTCTAAGTGCCGCAATTTCCAATGTTTCGTTTTTTTTTCCCCCTACAAAATGAAGTGCCGTGTGATTCAGTGCTTTTTCTAGCATGACTGAACATTGCTCCAAAGAGCTGTGATTTTGTTGCCCTTGTAAGGAGCAATTTGAGTGCCTTTTATTTTATTTTATTTAATCTTTCCTGCTGCAGAATCATTATACAGAGGAAAAGATTGCTTTTTTAATGGTAAATGCACCATGTCTCTGTATCTGTACGTCTGTATACGTCTGTCTGTACGTCTGTCTGTCTGTCTGTCTGTATGTCTGTACGACTGTCTGTCTGTACGTGTGTACGGCTCTAATGCACGTAACTCGAGAACCGTTCGCTCCACCGACTTCAAATTCGACATACGCGTTCCACACCCCCACAGGGAGTGCATAGTGCCCGGTGTCAAGTCAGTTTGGACCTGCACGGTTGTCCAGAACCGCCACAAAAGGCCTCTGGCTATGGAGCTGGCCTGACACAGAACTCCATACAAGGAACACATGACAGATGGGTGGAACGGGCACTCTGACACGGGTACAACGGGCATCGCATAGCCGCGGTGGGGTATGGATCTCCAACTTCCATGGTTACCGACTCTCTACAGCCGGGCACCATGCAGTCTAGTATAATTATAATACATTCACATAAATTTCAAGGATAGTGTGATTATCATGCACCACGACCTCTTCACTTGGCCAGACGTTTAGCACGGGGGAAATGCAATGGATGCCTTATGTATTATGCAGGGTTCTTGAAAAATATGTCAGTCTGGCCCATAATAACGATGGCATATTTTCCTCGTCTCATCTTTCCTCCTTTTTCCCCGACAGCAAATGCGCCCAACACCTCCTCACTCGTTATAGAAAAGCCATTACGGCGTCAATCTGCTTTCTTGTCATCCATTGCTGGTAGCATGCCGTGTGTCTGTGTACAGGAACAAAGCGTTTTGTGCAGGACCTTGGGATTTAGCTGATGACTGACTGTATCCACAGACCTATTGGCTATTAACCTTATTAGAGAGCAGGTAAACACAAAATGAGTCCGGTGACTTGTACAGATTTCCCACTGGACTGTGATTCATTGCCTCCAGTATACTGTAGGTACAACAAGGCCCAACAAAACACGCCTTTTCTCAGAGGACAAAAAAAATCAAGTTGACCTGACTGGAGGAAAGTGAAAAGTATACCGAAAACTAAAAACTCACGACAACGTCAAGACGTATTATCTACTAACACAGCGGGGGAGGAAGCATACAGAGTACATGGGTCATCTCTTCAGAACTGGTGCGATAAAAGCTCCTTAGGGATCAATGTGACAAAAACAAAATAACTTGTCATTCATGAAAAGGAACCTGCAGTCCATTACAATTGGTGGACAAATTGTGGAGGTATAGTAGACAATTTTAAGTACTTAGGCATGTTGACAGCAAACTCAATTTCAGTGAAAATACTGACCAGATTTTTTAAACTTATAACCAACGCCTCCACCTACGTACTACGCAAGCTCAACTCCTTTAGAGTGAGAAAGCATATTATGGAAACAGTCTATACAAACCTGATAGAGGGAATCTTGACTTTTAACATGGCAATGTGGTATGGCAATCTAAATGTAAAAGGAAGAAGCAAGCTGCAGCAAATAGTAAACCTAGCCTCAACAATCATTGGGAAGAGACAGCAACAATTAGGCTGTATCTACAAGGAGGTTCTTCGTAAAAAAGCTATCACGACCCCTCTCATCCACTCTGCAGGGAGTTTGAACTGCTTCCCTCGGTAGACGGTACAAAGTACCAAAAGCTAACATTTAAAAAAAATCCCTTCATACCAAATGCCATTAAGGCACTAAATGATACCATGTCTCGCTAGATTTATTTTTTTTCCAATGTATTTGCCACTGTTGTCCTGCACTTTTTTGCCATGAGAACATTTTGCCAGCAAGTGCTGTTGTTGTAACTGTTTGTTTTTTTACTGTTGAGACCGAAGACTAATTTCCACACGTGGACAATAAATGAAACTAACTAACTAACTATGCAATTCGTAAAGAATACAAAAAAGAATGATTCACACCATACTCCATTGCCACGTCACTGTCCCGACAATACTTGATATTCACGAGTTAACACTGTCACGCCATGAAGTATAAATGATGCGTATTACCCACGTTTCGTTTAGAAAAAGAAAGTAAACCGAGCGGCGCTCTTCTCAAAGCGCTCTCGTCCCGTCCGGTGTTAAATACACCGTCCATTATTAATTACACTTCAAACAAAAGTCTTCAGCGCCGCCGCTCATTACCATTCACGACGGCACGCCTCGGAGGTCTGCGCTCGCTCGGTGCCGCAGACACATTTCCACTGCTATAAATAGAACTGCTTACCCCCCCCCCCCCCCCCACCCCCACACACACACACACACACACACACACACACACAACCCAGCAGTGTTCAAGGGGAGACACTCGCCCCAAAGAATTAAAACGGCACAGATAAGGAACGGAGGAAGTTGTTGGCAGTACAGTAGGAAGCGCCTGGAGGGATTGGCCTTTTGTTTTTTTTTCCTGCATCCGATATTATACAACAGCAGATCGCTATCCCCTCCCACACCCCCTCCACTAATGTTTGCAATCATCAGTCAAGGCTGAGTTATGTTATTATATGCACGGCTTTATTTGAGCGTTTTATCGGCTCGTTTGCGTTTCAGAAAGCCTCACAGAGCCCATCTGGAGACAGACAGACGGATGACAAAGTGTACGTATAACGTATATAAAGCAATGATGAGTCGACAGGGAAAAACGTATACCCATACTAGTGCATGCAGCTCACGTTGTATTTCAGTAAATGGGTAAATGCAAGGTGCTAAAATGAGAGAGAATGATGCCAGCACTCATGGCATGTCCAACACGGTTGGCTTACTTAATTTATTTCAGTTTCGGATGGCATACAAATCTCTTTTTATGAACTTTTGGAGCCGTGTTTTGTTGTTGCTTTCAACACACGTGGGTCTCCCTCAGGGTGTGGCTGGAATAAGATTTCATATAATATATGAAGTCACTTTTCCACTCCGGTTGACTACCATTCGTCTATATATATAGACGAATGGCGTCACTGTATTCAAGCGGTGCCTCTTGATGCCGCTGTTATGATTGCCAGGAGTTTGATTTCACTACTGTACACCTACTGTATAACGACGAGCAAGTATGGCAATGTACAACACATGTGTATAACACGTTTATACTTCAACAGCAATAATGGTAATGATAATAAAATATACAGTATTACCTCATTAAGACCTGCACCAAAACATCAAAAGATCCAATGATTATAATCTCTCCCGGAAGTAAATACGGTCAGTTCTATTTACCACAATGTCTCGGAAATGTATTGTGCTCCCTAAAGTAACTGAGTACATTTACTTTAGTACTGTACATAAGTAAAAATGTTGAGGTATTTGTACTTTACTTGAGCATTTCCAATACTTTTACCACTACTGTACATCTCCAACCCAAATATTGTACTCCACAGCTTTAGTTACTATTAGTGTTACATTGTAGATTTTGAGTAATGGTACAAAACATTCAGCCCTGTACTGTACATTTCTACAAAAGAAAGATGTCCTTTAAGTATGTTTTGATGCCAATCCTTTTATACTTTTACTCAAGTACATTTTGAATTCCGGACTTTTAGCCTATACTTGCAACAGAGCATGTCTATATTGCAGTATTGATACTCTTGCTTAAGTGGAAAAATGTGAGTACTTTTTTCCAGTGTGCTCCTATAGAATCAGGCTTGGTCAGGAAATTGAATATGAACGTACGTACGTGTGTGTGTGTGTGTGTGTGTGTGTGTGTGTGTGCAAGTCTACATGCTTCTCGCACAAAGCGTGTTCAATTACAGTTGCTTTCTGTTATTTCCCGCGACAAGCTAACCCCTTGCCCTCCGGCGTTGGCCGAGCCCGTGCGTTGTGATCACCCGAGGGTTAATAGCATGTGCACTCCTGCCTCTAACCCGGAGATCACTCTGCCGCGTGGGGTCCTGGTCACCCCCTCCCCGCGCCCCCTCCCTTGTGGAGGTTCCCTCAGGGAACGTTCATCCCTGACCCGGCTCTGGTGGGAGTCACCTTGGGTTCAGCGAGCACGCATGGCAGGAGGCTCGGGGGGCCGCGGCTCCATGCATGCATACAGTAATCTCTGTGGGCTTCCATCGCTGTGCTGTAGCTATACTGTACTATATTATAATAGTGCATATAAGCACATAGTATTCTGTACTTTAAATATTCACTTCAGGAGAGACTATACCCACATAAAAGGCTGAAGCGCTTGAGTCCAGTGTTCATTTTGTTGACTATAAGACTAAAAGACTACGATTTTGATGAATAGGACTACAACTAAATGGTGCGATCGAGACTAAATCAGAATTTGCAGTAAAAAAATAAGAATACATCCCGTTACACCAGGCGGGATCGTGAGGCCATGCAGTGCCAGTCAAATGCGCGGAATACCAAAGGAGAAGAAGGGCTCCCCGACTAACCACGCGGTGTATAGCCCGCATACAGCTGTAGTTAGGCATGGAGGGGCAGCACCAGCCTAGCGGTAGCAGCAGCGGTATATATAGCTTAGCTTGTTTTCAGGTTTTATAAGATCCTAAAGACCCCAGATTGTCTCATTTTGAGCAGAAAAAAAGGACAAATAAGCGAGTGTCCGTATGTAGGCTGTCTTATGTCTAACAACATGTGAGTAAAAGCAAAAAACGTATTGCTGGACTAAATGACATAATAGAAAGACGAGGTCCCTCGTCTTGGCACGGGCGGGTCGTGGAGAGAAAAACGAGGCCCAATCGCTCTTGGCATACTTTGTGTTAACATTGCACTCGACTGGTCTGCACCTATCTGTTATTGTTTACTGATTGCGTCTTCCTCAGAGGCAAGTTGAAACATCAGTCACCCAAAACAACAGATACGTGCAGACCAGTCGAGCGCTCCAGCATTTAATCTCGGTATAGTCTCTCCTGAAGTGCCCAGGTATTATTCTAGTCATTTAATATCGGTATAGTCTCTCCTGAAGTGCCCAGGTATTATTCTCTCCGATTCAAATTGTCCCTGTTGATCACCGACGAGCACTTCTACCTTTGACTGGCTGACGCACGTTGGACTTCTCGTTGTACTGTGCCTGTACTTACATGCACCATGTTGTATTTTTTTTCAAATACGAAGCGACACGACATATCTAGTAATCTTCAAAGGGAGACGGGGGAACGGGCAATCTTTGTCTCTTTAGTGCTTGTCTCACGCACAACGTCGGACACTCCGTGTCAAGAGTTAAATTGGAGGGTATATAAGGGATCAATTGTCACGTCAAACAATGCACCGTCTATTCACGTGAAGAGTGCAGTGGGTTTGCGCAAGTGAGCGCCCGGGCGTAGTGTCGATCGCCGTTCGCAGAAGAGCTTTTCATTCATGAGCTTTGGATGACAAATCAGGCTTGTTTTTACAGCCCTTGGTAATTGTTACAGTCACAATGATCTTAAGAACACAAATGTGTCGGTGGCGAAGACTTGGCCTTGTCCGTGGCAAATCTTAGATAAAGTATTAACATATCATTATATTGTTCTTATTGTGATCATAACACCCAATTACTGAATGTCAAGTTCAGGTTTTCCTCAGAATATGTAAGACATTTGCTACGACACTATGGCATATAAGGAGTCCAACTAGTACTAGTGGTTCTCTAATGTTTTATTTGCATGGAAGGACCACCTCAACTCAGTGTACAAAATGGAACCGGTTCTATTTTGTACACACAGACCTGTTATGGTCATTTGAGGCTAGCTCTTTGTCTTTCTGGTCATATTATTGTCCACTCAAGTCATTTTGTACGTCCGTGACAGCATTTTGTTTTGTTTAGACAAAAAATGTCCACCACAAGCCAGCTTGGATGGCCATGACCCGCTGGCCCACGTGGAAAGCAACTAGAAAGTGGAAAACCCAAATCCAGCCATCTATGTCAAAGATGGAGCATCTAAAAAGTATTAGAACTGATCCCCAACCTTTTGGGCCAGGAGGGCGCCCTGCGTTTTGGCCGCCGCGTTAGGAGGTTCAGCTGGGTCAGAGGCAAACACTTTACAGGATTTTCAAGTGAGCCCTGATCCAGAAAAAGGTTGCAGCATGGGAGCAGCTCCCAACCATTTTCTGTTGGAACATTTGTTTCAATTCCAAATTCTAAATTGAAGTCATTTAAGTTCTGGAAACTGATTATTGATTTTGGAATCGGGCACAGTTTATATAACCTTTAATCTCTAATAAAAGATGACAAAAGAGGGTGGACCGCGGTGCCGAGATGTGTGTGCGGTAAGCACACACGTTTTGGGTTGTTGTTGAATGCTAAAAGACTCTAACGGGGGTAAATGTAGTGTCATGTTTTGTGGCAACAAGGGTCATTGCCTTTGGGCTCTGTCGAAGTGCTTTTTCCACAAGAACTGAACCAAACAAAACCCTTACACAGTAAAAAAATCCCACGTTCATTTATCCATCTCTGACTCCGAGAGAGTACAAATGTAGCCCAATCGACCCTTGCGGGCCCATTCGGTCATATTCGTACGTTAAAATGAAGACCCGAGGATTTTCACTGTGTGTATTTAGTTGGGGATCATCGCTCTTGGCAACACGCGCCACTTAGTGTCGAGTCGCACAAACAAACAATCCATCACTGTCGGTTGTAGGGCCTTTCTGCACAGGTAATTTAATACGAGGAGAACCTAGCGGCAACGGACAAACCCAACCGCACTGTTAATGGCCCACGCACACACGCACGCACGCGCACGGTCGCACGGTCGCACGGACGCATGCACGCACGCACACCTCAGTATGCCACTTATCTGGCCGGCGCGTCTGACTGGGATTCAAACCTGCACGTCATTCACGGCAAAACATCCAACAGAGCAAGACGGAGAGCTTTGTAACAGACTGAGTGGCGGGTGTATTTGCACACATACAGAAGTCTTTTGGTTTCTGTCTAGAGCTAGCCTTCATGGTTTCCAACCTGATTCGCTGCGTCCGTGAATTTGTTGTGTCACTTAATTCGCTACTCAGTCTGGAGAGTCTCCCATCTCCAAGGTAGGCGGGACATGCCAAAATTGAGAAATCGACCCGAGGCTGATTGATCAGTGGGGTTGGGACAAAAACCAGTGTGACGTTGTACGAGTGCGCTACTGCTGCTGTTGAGCTCATGCAACATCTCTTTATCATTCACTATTCTCACCCCACACAGTTTTGTACTACTGAATAATCTGACATAGTGAGACTATACTGAATCAAATTAGTTTACATTTTACTGTAGGTTTTACTCTCTTAGTCATGCACTGGTGCTATTTTTTTCCAACAGTGAGAAAAGCATGGACAGAGTGGCGCTGGCTGATGACATATCAGCAACAACGAGCATGGCTGCGTAACAGTTATGAAATGCGAGTCAAGCAGGAGACTGCATGGCCAGACTGATTCAAAACAAAACAAATTCACAGAACGCAGAGAATCAGGCTGGACACCAGGCTAGTCTAGAGCCAACTTTAGAGAGCCTCTGTAGGAGGGTCTGCACGGATGTGACAGTGTATCGCTGGCTGGAGGTTATAGTTAGAGCAGGTGTTCCCAAATGTGCCCATGCCAAGGACCACATATAGCCTCTGGCTGTGGCCCCACTTGTAAAATATTAACAACACTGCTACTAATAATAAATATAGCTGCTAGCAGCAATACAGGGGCCAAGGAATGCATGAAACCCAATATGCACAATAAGCCATATAAACATAATAGATTGAACTTGAGAGAAAGGAGCATATTGCTGTGTGAGCGTGGCACCTCATTGGCTTGCTCTGACGGACGGAGAAGTGAGTGGGGGGGGGGGGGGGGCGTGGCGGGGCGTGGCGTGGCGGTTCTGTCTCTCTCGCTGTTGGTCTCCAGTGTCATGATGGATGGAATCACTGAGGCTGAACCTCATGAGACTGTGTGGATCACAGAGAAGCCAGATTAATACGTCCCACTGAAGGGACGGGTCTGAAGTTATACGAACCGCCTCGGGGGAGGTCGGTGAGGTGCATCACGGGTGTGTGTGAGTGAGCAGAGTCCACGTGTCCCACAGATGAAAACATGAACATCCGCTTGTTGCTGTTGGTGGAGAGGCGTTGGAGAGACAGACAGACAGACAGACAGACAGACAGACAGACAGACAGACCAGCCCTGCGGGAAATGCAGGTGTGCTATATAGCAGACGTGGTGCACGGTAGGCATTGTAAAAAACAAAGGTGATAAAAATAGAAGACTTAAAACTCTGGCTTTGATGAATGGTTTTGCATACTTCATCTATCTATAAAGGCACCTGCAAGTCTCTGTACGCCTGTGTGTATGTGTACACTGTGTACAGTATACGTCTGTAATGCACGTAACTTTGACGAGTCGGTCGGAACCCACGGTTGTCCAGAACCGCCACAAAAGCCCTCCGCCCCGGCCTCTGGACATGAGGGCCCCTGCGCAGGCTCCATATATGGAGCTGGCCCGTTTTGACATCACAACACTCCATATTTGGGCATGCCTGACAGAACTCCATAAATAGGAATAAAGGGACACAGAGAGAGACAGTCGGAAATCTCCATATATGGGCATAAAAGGGACACAGACAGATGGGTGGACACGGGTACAACAGGTACATATACACCGTACCTCTATTCTCCTATAGGCCTGTGTTCCCTTTATGTCCTCATGTCCTGATATCCCCCAAATGTAAATTATTAATTTATTATATTATTATATAATTATTATAAATTTTTCATCAAACTTTTTATTTTATTTTTATTTTTTAACATCTTTTTTAGTCTTAGTCCTAGTAGTACAAAGTAGTAGTAAGGTTGAAATCTATTTTTTGCAAGTAGAAATGAATGCGGGTGTTAGAGGGTTAACACCGTACCTCTATTCTCCCATAGGCCTATATATATGTTCCGCTCTTCCTCCCCCTTCTGGCCTGTACATGCAATTAAATTCAATTCAAAGGGCTTTATTGGCATGAGAAAACATACGTTTACATTGCCAAAGCAGAAAGAACAAAACAACAATACAGCAATACAATCAAAACAAAAATGATGTACTTTGAAGGTCAGAATCTTCAATAGATCAACTTCTGTGTACCAAGATAACTCGATGCAGGAATATACACAATGATTAGTCTTTAGGGTGGTTGTGTTCCATTTGATATCCTTCTCCTATCACAGCAACTCACAAATCTTGCTGCTGTGTTTTGCACATTGTTGTACTTCGCCCAGCAGATATGGGAGTTTTTTGTCATTGGTCATGTTTTCAAAATCTCTGTGTGTGGTTGTAATCTGTGGGAAGTATGTGTCTCTGATGTCTTGGTACAATGGACAGATGGTTAGGAACTGTAGCTCGGTTTCCACTTCGTTTAGTGTGCAGTGGGTGCATAGTCTGTCTTCTCTCGGGATACAGGTCTGCCTATGACGGCCTTTCTCGATCGCGAGACTGTGCTCACTGAGTCTGTACCTAGTTAAGATTTTTCTTTGTTTTGGGTCGGTCACGGTGCTCAGGTATTCTGCCACTGTGTATTCTCTGTTTAGGGCCAGATAGCATTCTAGTTAACTCTGCTTTTGTGTTGCTTCTTTGTGTTGCTACATGCAACCATGATCCATATAATCCATGATCAATGTTTCAGATTCAGGCCTGATGTGATCCATTGTGTGCATATACCGTATACATGTGATCAATTATTGTTGTTATGCAGCTGTACAGTATAAGCGGCTCAGTGCAGCAGAAAGGTTGCATGCTGAGAGAGCACATGCACGTCATCGCTAATAACTCCACTTTAACACATTCTGACCTGAGATCAGATTCATACGATGTTTCTACTGGACACACACTGGTCTGATTATAACCCATTCTGACCTGAGATCAGATTCTAAAAATGTCAGTCTGTTCTTCGATTTAAAAAAAAATAGCAGACCTACAAGCTCGTAGCGCGCCACTCGGTGGCGCGCTATGAGCTTGTAGATCTGCTATTTTTCAATAGCTAAATCATAACATGATGCTAACACCAAAATGGATTCCCGTTCAGAATGGGTTAATGAGTTATTGTCTGTTGCCCTGATTGGATTGACAGAACTCACAGTGTCAGCGGAGCGCCTGATAGACAAGAGAGACGGTGTGTGTGTGTGTGTGTGTGTGTGTGTGTGTGTGTGTGTGTGTGTGTGTGTGTGTGTGTGTGTGTGTGTGTGTGTGTGTGTGTGTGTGTGTGTGTGTGTGTGTGTGTGTGTGTGTGTGTGTGGGGGGGGTCTGGTCGGTCAGTGCCAATTAAATCCCACCTCTCATTATTCAAGCCCAAGAAGCATTAATGTATGACATGTGAAACATAATTAGGTATTAAATTGTATGAAATTGACCAGTGAGGGAAACGGCTGCACTGCAGCGTTGTTCCACATTCCCTTAATTAGCGGCTAATTAATTATGTTAATCCATCATGACGTCTCTGTCGGCATGGAAACCTCTTGTCCAAAAAAAGTTTTAAAAAAGTTAAAAAAAAGTAGTAGTAACAAGCTCAAAACGTGTCGCTTCGAGTCACATTTCGAGCTTGCAGATCTGCTGCTTTTTACTTTTTGTGTAGCCTGGCCCAGCCACCGTGATTTCTGGCTCTGCAGCCACCGTGATTTCTGGCCTTGTCACCATGATTTCTGGCCCTGCAGCCACCATGATTTCTGGCCCTGCCACCGTGATTTCTGGCCCTGTCACCATGATTTCTGGCCCAGCCACCATGATTTCTGGCCCAGCCACCATGATTTCTGGCCCAGCCACCATGATTTCTGGCCCAGCCACCATGATTTCTGGCCTTGTCACCATGATTTCTGGCCCAGCCACCATGATTTCTGGCCCAGCCACTGTGATTTCTGGCCCTGCAGCCACCGTGATTTCTGGCCCAGCCACCGTGATTTCTGGCCCAGCCACCGTGATTTCTGGCCCAGCCACCATGATTTCTGGCCCAGCCACCGTGATTTCTGGCCCAGCCACTGTGAATTCTGGCCCTGCAGCCACCATGATTTCTGGCCCAGCCACCGTGATTTCTGGCATAGAGGGGGCTCACTGCGGTGCATCCTAATTGGTTCACCGATCTGAGCACCCTGCCCCGCCCCTCCTCTCCCTATAATAGTATAAAACAGCGGACAACACTGACGTCTGACGCCCCTCTGCACTGTAGTTCACTCTCACTCCTAGACCAGGAAGTCAGTGTGATGTCTCGTTTCCTGGGTACCGAGGCTACTTTGTGTGCGACTCTGTGGTATGATCAAGTATGGGGCGTTAATTTACGAAAAACACAAAAATCGAGCATAATGAAGATTATAGAGAGTTCGGCCCGACAGCAACGATAAGAACATATCTGGCTGTCTTGCCTCGTCTCTCTCCAGTCATGGTCTGGTTCTGTTTGAGAAGGCATTTAGACATATAGGAAGAGCTTTTTAGAATCACCCTCAGGTCCT
Source organism: Protomyctophum bolini (assembly GCF_963924005.1). Taxonomy (NCBI): domain Eukaryota; kingdom Metazoa; phylum Chordata; class Actinopteri; order Myctophiformes; family Myctophidae; genus Protomyctophum; species Protomyctophum bolini. The sequence goes on from NC_137876.1 coordinate 21,122,971, forward strand.
ATAAACGGGTTAGAATCATGTTTTATAAAAACAATCACAGCCGTGTGAAGTGAGGGGCGCTGTTGTCAAATATACATCATCTCACGTGGACAACTGAATTCATGTGATTGGTTGGTTTAATTTACATCATATTTGGCGGACATTTGACCTATAATTTCTCCTTTCATTGTCAATGGCAAATAATTGAGACGTGTGGGGACAAAAGCTATAGCGCCCCTCAGAAAATAGATTCAATGGATTGATTTGTTTAACTGCACTGTTGGATCCCCATGGCAACTCATACCTGCAACAGCACTGTCATTTAATGATATTATCTTGGTAATGAGAACCCGGGAAGGGGAAGAGGCATTAAAGCACCGCAGATAAGCCGTGCACGCTATATCCAAGCGCCATTGTTTGTGTCTCTAATTACCGCCGATGTCATACCATGAAGGAGATGCTAATTGGCTCAGTGGAACACGTTCATATACTGTACATGCATGAAAGCAGCTTTTTAACTCGTAATTAAACTGCCAGTGTTTTCAGAATTTTTGACCTTTTTTTTTTTTAAAGCCCCTTGCAGGTGCAATGTGTCCCCAGAATGAAAACAAAGCTGCATGTGTGAGGCAGAGGAACGTCTCTCCACACGGACAGAAAAAAAAGAAAATCAACCCACGACCATTGGTTCATGAATTAGGGGGCCATTGGAAACAGCTTGTTTTGACCAAAAACATATGACATGACCCTGAAGAAGGCAGACCCTGAAACGTTGTTTTTTTTCCCACAAACATTTCTCCCGTTGGCTGGCACCTCACAAGGACCGGTGTGCTGTGCCCCTTTTGCTCATACTGTTGACTAGTGGTTAAAGGAGAATTCTATGCTGGAAGCCTTTCTTACCTTTCGTTGCAGTTGTTGGGTCCGCACCAAAGTGGTCCAGGTGTTTTTATTTTGCAAAAACGCATTATTGGCTAGTATTTCCCCATACCCCACCAAAGCCCTGAATGGGGTGCTGGATTTTAGTGCTAATTCGCTTATATCCATCGCTCGAAAATCATGATACTTTACGCCATAGTATAACACCGTTGCTGTGTTCCAGCCGTAAAGCGTGAAGTCTCGTCTATCGCGAGCTCCGTGCACTTGCATGGAGCTTGCGGTGGTCGTGCCGTGAGGCCTATTATTTTTTCAGCATTTGAGCCAGCACGGACCACCATTTGATGAGATTTAGCCTTTCAGACCCAAAGCCTATAGATTAGAATATTTTATTATCGTTAGATACGGTTTTGTCCATAATTCCATGCTGCAGCCGCCGGACGGTGTGTATTTTTTTGGGGGGGGGATGATGAAATGTAAAGCAACACTAACGTACAGTAAGCCTTACTGTAGAGCGTCGCAGTCCCACCCACCGACGAGCGGCCCAGAAGAGAATTTCCAGTTCATTTTCCCCATATAGACATTTCATAAAGTATTTATTTAAAGACCTGTAAGCCTCGGACAAAGCCAACTCGGCTCCTGACAAATCATGACAACAAACACATTTTTTTGGGGGGGGGGGGGGGTCGAACAACTAATTAGAAAGAAGAAAAAAGTTTTTCATCAAGTAGGCCTACCAATTAAAAACCACAGCGATAAGTGCAGGTGAGAGAGGAAACACTGTAGGGCTTAAATTAAAGTTTTCACCTAAAATAAAACAATCTATAGCCAATCTACAAGCTCACCGCAAGCAAGTATTCTATGGCCTATTTCCGGGCAAAAGACTGTGGTATATAGCATGCGCTGCGTGAAGTTTGTCTATAGAGCCCCGAGGGACAGTTCAAAAGATGGACCTTGGATCACGTCCGTGTCAAAAGCCAAGGAACTGTTTGACCACTTGACCCCCTGAAGTGAGACCGTTTCTTTGCGGTGACACGCAGGGTGACATTTTCCCTGCAGTGAGCATGTTCTGCTGCCGCAGGTCAGCGCAGACACCGTGGCTGTCATGTTCTTGTGCCTTCGTTTTTCTCACCCGTCCGTCCATCCCCCGGCTTGGATACGTGTTTCATATAATGACTGGATTCAGTATGGGTATAAATGCTCGGTATTTTAATTGCGAACGCAGTGAGCACTTACTATGAGACCTAGCAGATCATGTCTGTGTGTGTGTGCGTCTGTCTGTGTGTCTGTCTGTCCCGCTTTTGTGCCCATATATGGAGCTGAGTGATTACGTCACCATGACTCAGCCATAACCATATAAGGAGTCCCCAAAGCAGCTATACGTCCGAAACCCAAATATGTACGAGCTGCGTTCGCTTCCCGCGTTTGCGCGTCTTACTGGTATACAGTACTGTATATATATATATATATATAGCGCCATTTATCCAAAGCACTATCACATTCACCCATAATGCGTGCACTCGTGCTCACTCGCACATGCACACAGAGCGCGGGGGGGGGCAACCATGCAAGGAATTGACCTGCTCAACGTGGAACAGCGTCAATAAGGGGTCCAGTGTCTTGTTCAAGGACACTATATAGGGAGGAGCCTGGAATCGAACTGGGACGCGTGATCTATCTCCCGAGTTACTGCTGGACGGACGGATTGACGGGCGGGAGGGAGGGAGGGAGGGACGGACGGATAATTGCTTATACTGATATAGCGTTGTTGTTGTCGGGCAGAAACCTCTTTATCTCCATATTTTATTTCAAAAATCTATGTTCTATACTTGATCACACAAAAGTATAGCAGATCTCTGTGTTTCGAGCTTGTGTAGATCTGCTAATACTTCTTTTGCTATACACAGTATATATATATTATTTTGACTTGAATGAGGTTTCCACCACAGACAGAGAGACGACATATTGGCCCAATGGGAGACGTCGGCCGGCTCTAGCTAGTCTGTTGGGGTCTCCTGATTGGTCGAGACATGCAGGGGCTCTGCAGTGCCACTATAGTATTTCACTCGCATTTGACCCTAAAAATAGATTATGTGTGAACCCGGGAAACATTATTAATTTGTGAGCACGCAGTAGAGAGTAAATATTACAGCCCATAGCGTAATATTTTCGAATGAAGTCAATTATAACCCCCCACCCCTCGCCAGCCGCCCTCCCTTTTGATAATCGGAAGCAATCCCAAAACAATTATTGTCATCGGTTTGGGTTGCGTGTTGCCTCTGGACAGCATGCAGAGAGAGAGAGAGATAGAGAGAGAGAGAGAGAGGGGGGTACTTGCAAGTGCTTTGCCGCGTTCGTGATGTTGTTCGAAAATGACATCCCAGGGAGAGAAGAAAGTCATATACTCTTGGCAATGGGAATGAACTCAATCACCTTTTTTCATTATTGGGGGTTACATATACATGGGGTTTTCTGCCAAATTGAAAACGTTATCCGGGTCAGACAGTCACCCATAGTGTGGGGACACTGCTGAGGTCATTGTGGTCGGGCCTGAAACAAAGGGGCTCTGAAGTCTTAGGGCCGATTCATACTCCTATTTTAGAGCCGAATAAAAGTCGGTTCGGCTCTGTAGAGCCTACAATGTGACGTCATTTGAGGTTCGGGGGGGGGGGTACCGTCCTAAAGTCGCCTCTTCGGTGCTACTGAAAATTTCTGACGAGCCGAAATCATTTCGGCACTACAGCGCCGAAACAGCGGTAAAATAGGGAGTATGAAACGGCCCTTAGACTATATCCAACATGTTCATAACCCTGTGTGAGTGTATGGATCCCTTGAAACATCACCTTGGGGTGATAATCCAATAGATGAACTGTTAGCTTTGCCTGATCCATTGCACGGACTCTATACTTTTCTAATTGTCTCCACCAGGCCGAAGGCGGCTGGAGAGAGTATGTTTTGCACTGTGTGTGTGTGTGTGTGTGTGTGTGTGTGTGTGTGTGCGTGTGCGTGTGTGTGTGCGTGCACGCGCGTTTTTGGAACAAAATACCTCAAATCATCCAATTGCCATCCAAGACATAAGTAGAAATGGCACCCTTTTCACATTGGCCTATTATAGCGCCACCAAGAGGCCTGCCTAGGTGGAGACCTGTGCCCAGAGGGGCACTTTATCTTGTTTAGTCTGTTTTAATCATGCACTTGACATTTTATTCCTTCGCGGAATAATTACTGAAATAAATCATTGAATTTTCTTCTTAATTCATGAAATGTTTTGCTTTCTTGGGAATGTTTTTTTGAAAATATTTTGAAATCATAATAATCAAAAACAAAATGTAGCAAACAAAACATAAGGGGACCCATTTATCTTCATGAAAACATTTGGTGCAATATGTTGTTGTTTTGGAAACAAAACTAAAAACAGCAGGGCTTGCGGGCTGGCTGGCCCTTTGTCCGTCTTTTAATTAGTTCTACTGTTGTATCCGATATGATAGTTTCAAATTCTTTATTAATATAAGGAAGGGTGGGACAAGCTCTATCTCCTATATCTCCTATAGCAAAACATCATATATATATATATATTTTTTGCTCTCATCACAATTCTCTTGTAGCCTGACTGTAAGTTAATAGTGATCATAAAAGCAACGCTTGCTATAGGCAATCTTCTTCATACAAATTGGTCTTGTATAGGTAGAGAAGCAGAGACTGAAACACATGAGAGCGGGTTGTGAAACGGTGAAGTGAAGGCGATGTGTGGTTTGGATGAAGTCGAATGTTTGTCTGAATTTGCCTGTCTGTGTAAACCTTTTCAAACTAGTTTGACTCCCTTTGCTAAACGGATAGAGCAGATACTGAGCCTGTACACATTAAGTGCAGGTTTGACAATTTGACAATGCAATTTGTGGCCTGCAAGCGTTTCAAATTCATCTGCATGTCCTTGTTGCGTGTTTTCAGTTTTTTTTTTTTGTTACTGTGATATTCTCTCTTTCCTGTTGCCATGGAAGTAAATCGCCTGCAATCACTGACTACTCTTTTGTCCGTCAGTTTGATCCAACACTCACAAGGGAAATGGAGTCCTCTATGTTCAATACAATGGCGACGGGTGTCGCGCAGTCAGTGCTTGCCTTCCTCGTCCGCTCTGCCGCTGTGATCGCCACTTTGGAATACTACTTTCAACACTTATACGACAAACGATTACACCGTTTTAGAGTGGATTGCCATGCCAAGCAACTCGGCGATCAGCGCAGTGGCTGTTCAAAGGCATCTTAAAACCAGGCAGTGAAACCTGAAAAACGATCGTTTAATCCCGGCAATGAAGCTGTTTTTTAACATCCACATGGGGGCGTCATCTCCATGATGAGCCTCGTGGGCTCAGATTGTATCAGATTGTATTTGTGGCGACTCGCTCGTTGCAAACGGAATTGATGAATGATGTAAGGTTGTGCAATGTGAGTAATAATGTCTGAAGATGATTCCTAAAATACCCTGCTGCTGCTGCCGCCGCTGCGATGCGATCGCAGCGTTGACTGGTCATTTATTGCTGCCCATTTCATGTCCTTTTATACGGCCACTGTGCAACTCAGGCCTGTGTGTGTGTGTGTGTGTGTGTGTGTGTGTGTGTGTCTGGGGCCCGGCGCCACGGGGGTGTCAGCGGGGACCTGGCACGCGCTGTTGCAAATTCCGCCCCCTCAGTTTAACTTTCATGTACATATTATTTTACTCTATATAATAATGAGATGTGACCCCCTGCCATTTTCAACTGCCCCCTCAGTCCGTTTCATCTTGGAGCCGAGCTTGGCGTGTGTGTGAGTGCTAAACTATTATGTTGACGGTTATACTATACTGTAATTAATGTATACGTCTTGTAACGCTGCTACTATACATAACAGCCTAACAATAATTAAAATGATACAACGAATAATTCAACAAGTTATTTTAAAAGGCCAAAATGGCCAAATACTCTGTAGCCTATAAGTGAATGTCCGGAATTCAAAATGTATAGGGTCAAAGTATACAAGAAGTATTGGCATTAAAATGTACTTAAAGTAGGCTACTTTTCAAATCGATTAAAAAGTATATTTTGAAAATAGTAGATGTACAAGCTCACAATGCGTCACATCGCAACTCTTACTCGATCTTGTAGATCGAGTAAGTAAATACCTCAAAATGTACAGTAAGTACAGGACGGGAACCTTATACTTTAGCTATTGAAACATAGCAGATATACAATTAAGCTCATAGCTCACTGATCTGATCTGATATTTTTGAAAAATCGTGAAAATGTGGCACAAATCTTTGAATAATATATTCTTTCAGAGCGAACGTTTTTAACTCAAATCTTCGTTTTTGGGGGGGCCCCTGGAAAAACATATTTTCAGATGGGTGTCGGCGGCCAAATACAGATAATCCTGAGGGTCCTTGACGTGAAAAAGGTTGAGCACCACTGACATAGAAACCTAGGCTTTTCAGATTCTTTTTAGGATTTAGCAGACTTTTTCTTTTTCAGCCTCAGGTCTACAAATGTACTATAGTGACTTTCCACCACTGCTTGAATCCAATCCACAATGCCATGCATGGAGACAAGTCCCAGTATTCAAATCCATGTTTTCCATCTCTCCCCCCTCATCCGATTACACAGCTGCTTGTCTTGTGCCGGGGAAACCAAATCAAGCGGCTCACTCACATTGAATTATTACCAGCATCATGTGGTTTGAATGAGAGCCAGACTCGTCCCCACAGGAACCCTTCCTGCATGCGCACATATTTTAACTAAGGAAAATTATTCCTCTCACTTTGAAAATGTACTGGTGTTGTTGTGGCTTTAGCGTGTGTTGTCTGTCAGATCATTTGTAGTCGGGGACTCCCATGTGTGGCGACTGGTGCTGCAAATGTTCCAGAAATGTCAAAGTCTTTACTCCTTACATTCCCCCAAAGCAACGCTCTCTCAACATAACGACAAAGCAGCATAGTTTCGTAGGATTAAAAAAAAAAAAAAAAGTGGGACAGAGAAGTGTTTATAGAAGATTGTGTTTGTTAGACAGACAGTGAAATTTGCATGTTTGGCTTATTGTCGAAATGCGAGGGCACTGTTGGCTCGTTGTAAATAATTGCCTCCTTTTCTTGAAATGTGAAGGTCATTTCTGGACAGCACTTTGGTCTCCTTATTGATCGGTGGGTTTTGATTAGTTTGGGTTCTTTCTGTCAGCGTAGTGGAGTACGTTTCCAGCATGAGTTAGCTCTTTTCGAGGGCGCCCTATCGGTTCCCTTCTGCCAGGGAAAGCTAATCAATCCAGAGCGAGGATAGAATAGACCCCATGCAGAAGCTCTCATTATAATCATCCCATAAGTCATAACTTACAGTAGCACCATGATGCCTTGAGTGCCTCTTTAGCCAAGCTATGTATACCTGCATATTGTTGTTGCTGCTGCTGGGCAGAAACCTTTTTCCGTAATGAATGCCCTACTTCGTCATTTGAAAGTAGGGAAATGGGGAGCAAATTGTGTGTCAAAAGTTGTGAAAATAGTATAATAATATCTTGTGAGCTTACTATAATTGCTTTTTCTTTTTTTTTTTTTAAGACAAATGCATGTGAAAGTGATTATTTCACTAATGACAAGTGCTTGTGGGCAATATACAATGTTATAAATAATACACTGGATCCATTTGAACACAGTTTTTTGTTTTTGTTGTTGGTTTCCACCCGACAGCAACAAATTATGTTACATTTTGGAGCTGCCAATTGTGCCAAAGTCATTCTTGGGTGACGCTTAACAGTCAAATAAACTCCAAACTCCATTCTCCATTCCAGTCTCACCATTAAGAGACATTAAGAGAAAAGTTAGTCAACAAGTTAAAAACAAAAAATCATCTCTGTCGGGTGGAAACCTCATAATGCCCAAAACTAGTTATTTTTCAAGATTCAAATTCGCAAAAGCTTCGCGCCGTCTGCGTTTTGAGCTTGCGCATGGATCTGCTCCTTTTTATACTTTGTTTGTGACGCTATGATCAAGTATAGGGCACAAAAACTGAGAACATGGAGATTTCTGCCCGACAACAACAGCGTGAAATGTTTTCACGGCAGAGCTGCGGTATATTGATATCAGTGGCAGTTGTTGTTGGCGGCCATTAGTGTCACGTTGCTCCACAACGTTATCAATACAGCTGCGTGGAGTCGCTACTATAGCCTATTTGACGTTATCAATACAGCTGCGTGGAGTCGCTACTATAGCCTATTTGACGTTATCAATACAGCTGTGTGGAGTCGCTGCTATAGCCTGTAATGTGGAGTCTGTCTTCTAAATCAGTGGGTTTCAACCCTTTCCATATCAAGGGCCATTATTTATTTGGCATTTGAGCCAGGGACCACCATTTGATGAGATTCATCCTCTCAGACCCAAAACTTTGTGTATTTTGTAGATTGTGTCCACATTTCCATGCCATATTGATGTGGTGATCAAAATAACAATTCTATCTGCATTCTCTAATTGTGTAGGCTTCTTGTCAATTAAGTAATGCAAGTGATTTAACTCTTGAGAGCATAAAATGAAACCAAATGAACTCGTACAGGCCCATTTGGTGCTCTCGAGTTAAAGATCTATAAGGGTCAGTGACGTAACTAGATGTCAGTCAGTCCTGACGCAGGCTGGTCAGCAGGGGCACCTGCTGACTTACTATACTTACTTTGCAGATTTTTTATTATTATTTCAAAACATACATTAACCACTCCACCCCTATTTGAAAATAGCCGACACTCACGCATTGTGAGCTTGTAGATCTGCTATTTTCAAATTAATTGTATGCATTTTCTACCCGGGACATAATGCATAATGAGTACTTTTTACTTTTGTCAACACATTTGTACCACTCCAGTACATTTTATATTCCAGACATTTACTTGATACTTTTAATTAAGTAAAACATGTGCGTACTTGTTCCACGACTACTAAATGGTCTTTGTGTTCAGTCAGACCTGGGTCTGTGTGTTGTGCAGTCAGACCTGCATGAGCACTCCTTTCATTTCAATGCCTCGACGGAAAAACAACAGCCCAGTAAAACACCAGGGACACGCCACTTAAGCTAATTACATTTTACTGTCAGATGTGCACATGTGCACCTCAACAACTCCCCAGAGCCACTCGCAACCTTTCTCCATCCTTGAGAAATGGGCGTGAGAAGTATTTTGTGTGTGTGTGTGTGTGTGTGTGTGTGTGTGTGTGTGTGTCCACCTTTTCAGATGGGGGTCCGCAGCCAAATACATTTCAATTTGGGGGTCCTTGATTTGAAAAGTTTGAGAACCAGTGCTTTAAATGTTTAATTCAAACCCCTAGCTCCAACCTGAATATTGTCCTAATTTGTAAATAATTTCTAATAAGCCTAATAAGGTCTTTCCACGCCAGGAGCGTTTACTATTTTTGTAATTTGTGTGATTAATTAATTTGTATCAATTTAATGTGCCGTTGGTGATAATGATGAGTGCGTTCACAGAGAAAGCAAATGGGAATAATAAACAACCTGTATGAATGAGTCATCGCCAAATTAATATAGTTTGGTGTGAAATCATTCATTTGAAACGCATGTTTTTGTGTGGTGTTAATTTGTCATGCTCAAAACATTTTTAGACCAATAAAAACAGCCATTTATCTGTGAGGACAAGGATAGTCCTCGCAACATTTCTCCAATTCTACTATTAGTTGTGGTGTGGACATTTAGTTCAAACAAGCACGCACGCATGCACATTTAGTTTTGCGCGCGCCGCGCACACACACACACACACACACACACACACACACACACACACACACACACACACACACACACACATTTTTTAATAGAATCCACAAATTAATGAACACTAGGAAACAATTAAATGCAACCGGGTGAGACAGTTCATGGGCACCGAAGGGTACATAATAGCACCTTCTCCTCCACACAGACAAACTGCCTATACTGTATAACAGCTGAAACACAATCATATTTAGCAAGTTGTTTGGCTTTGCTGTTAGTCATGCCAGCTACTGTATAGAGTGTATGCGCATGCTTAAAGTGAATGGCAGATCAAGTGGCAAGTTGAGTGACAAAGTGAATTTAATGTTGTTTAAAGTCATTTAATGCAATCAAATAGGACTTTTGTGTTTGGATGTATGGGCTGTCAAGGCCACAAAGTAGTTTTGTTGCCACTCGGTAGGCATTCCTGCATGAATTTCCGGGTTTGATGATGATCAACTCGTGTTGATTATTATACAGTGCATGGCCCAGGATGAGTAGGCTATGCATTGCAGAGTCTACATCTGTACCCAAAGCGTGTTTCTATAAAGTAACGTTGGAATGTCTATCTTGGAAGTGCCGCATGGTCCATGTGCAAATCAATAACACAGCCAACTTCTAGAATCTGGACCTCCTTGTGACTGCTGTCAACAAACACTCTACACTACAGCGGGTGCATTCCGGATGCTATAGCAAAGACACCACAAGCATAGTTAAACCATTCTGGTAACACTCTTGACAAACACGCACGGACGCACGCACGCACGCACAGACACACACACACACACACACACACACACACACACACACACACACACACACACACACACACGCTCACACACGCTCACACAGTGCCATGGGGGCTGCCAGGCCCCAGAGGGAAATCAGAATGAGGAGGAGAGAACGTGTGGCCTGCCTGTGGCTTGCAGCAGGAGACAGCGGTCTCCTTAGAACATCACCTTGATGGAGACGTGTCAGTGTGGCTGACAGCTCCGCGACACCTGCTTGTCGAGGAGGAATCTGAGATCTGTGGCTGTTCACAGTGGGGTCCGGGGACCCCCAGGGGACCCCCCGGGGGGTCCGTGAGGGAGTGAGATGAGTCACGCAAACGTGTCGCGGATGGACGCGCTGTGCATGCTCTTAGATGGGCTATTTTCAAAAAGTCTTTGGAAAACTTTTGGATTTATTTTTTAAACAAATCTTGCATGGGAGTCGCTGGCACAATATATTTTCAGGTGGGGATCCACGGCCGAATACATGTCAGTTTGGGCTCCTTGACATGAAAACGACGGGGAACCCCTGCTGGCTTCCTTTCTTCACCATTCTGTGAATTACAGCTGCATGGGCAATAGACATAGATCGAGATATGTGAGTAGATATTATGTGGGATTTCGGATATACCGTAATATGGAATAACTGTTGTCTTTTCCCGGTTTTAACCACCTATTTTATACTTTGAGCAAAAATAGCAACAACAAAAAAGCTCACAACACGCAACGTGTTGTGTGCCAAACTGTCCGGCCCGTTGCACATGTATCAATGATACAAATGCGTTAAGCCATTTGGTGAAGCAAGGTACAGTAGGAGTAGGAGTCTTCCGCTCAGTTAAAATCATTCTTTTGGCTACTAGAGTGCCGAGCATAAGCGTCTGTTGTATAGCGTATGGGAGCGTGAGAGAGGCATCGGAGCAACCAAGCAGGGCAGCCGGAGCATAAGGTGTTTTATGCGTTTAATTCACACCTCTTCTCAGAACACCGCCCACGAGGACACGCCTCTCCTCAGAGCACCGCCCCCATGGGGACACGCCTCTCCTCAGAGCACTGCCCCCACGAGGACACGCCTCTCCTCAGAGCACCGCCCCCACGGGGACACGCCTCTCCTCAGAGCACTGCCCCCACGAGGACACGCCTCTCCTCAGAGCACCGCCCCCACGAGGACACGCCTCTCCTCAGAGCACCGCCCCCACGAGGACACGCCTCTCCTCAGAGCACCGCCCCCATGAGGACACGCCTCTCCTCAGAGCACCGCCCCCACGAGGACACGCCTCTCCTCAGAGCACCGCCCCCACGAGGACACGCCTCTCCTCAGAGCACCGCCCCCACGAGGACACGCCTCTCCTCAGAGCACCGCCCCCACGAGGACACGCCTCTCCTCAGAGCACCGCCCCCGCGAGGACACGCCTCTCCTCAGAGCACCGCCCCCGCGAGGACACGCCTCTCTTCAGAGCACCGCCCCCACGAGGACACGCCTCTCCTCAGAGCACCGCCCGCGAGGACACGCCGTGACAACCAAGAGACTTAAGATCATGGTTGCTATGGCAACCAGGAAGAGGGTTCTAAAGGCTTCTTCCTTCTAACAAGCTATCCTCAGAATGCAGTCCTGGCCGTTATGCTCGCACGTGCACACACGCACACGCACTAATACACACACACACACACACACACACACACACACACAGTCGCGCACACACACAGTTGCACACACACACACACACACACACACACACACACACACACACACACACACACACACACACACACAGAAACAGAATGCGGTCCTGGCCGTTACGTAAGAAGAGACTCCCAACACACATACTGTACACTACACGCACGCACATGCTGCACAGTACACGCTGCCACATGCACACAAGGCTTTTGCTGTGGCAGAATTTCCAATGGAGTATGATTTATTCATAACTCCATGAGCACACTGTAGCTGGAGCAGGATCCACGTTCCCACCGTGAAATCCCCTCCCTCCTCCTTCTTCTTCTTCTTCTTCTTCTTCGACAGAGTTTTTTCATGCAATTTTTTATCCCACGATTTTGTAACCCATTTTTCACCCCTGTGTCAATCATCTAATGTGATCCTGGGCTCTACTTCTGGGGCGGGGAAGGGGTCGCGGCTCACGAGACAAAGCATGTTCGGGGGTCCCCAGGCAAAAACCTTGAGAACCCCTTGACTATTACTATGACAAAAAAGAAATCGTCGACTACCTTTTTTCACTGATGAAAACTAAATGGAAACTAAGCTATGATGACTATAACTATGACTAAATATATTGACAATTTCAAAAACTAAACTAAAATCTTAGGAAGGGACTAGTGGACAAGAGATCCACTATAAGTCTTTGTACACTTGGTTGCATGCTGAAAATAGCCGATCAACTTGAAGATCGGCTATTTTCAGTAAGTGTAAAATCAGCCACTACGCCATCAAGACCCACCAAAATACATTTCAGTCGACTAAATCAACTGTAGATTTAGTCGACTAAAATATGATATGATATTCAGTTGACTAAAACTAGACTAACTAGACACACGCACACCACTTTGACTGGGAGCAATTATGTTGTGAGGAAAAAAAGGGTTACAACAATTGTGGGATTTAAGAAAACGCAACAAAGTGACTTTGTCTATCTGGCAGCGCGTCATATTGAAAACATAATGAAGTATAGCCTTAATGTAGTTATTATTTCGAAAGGACTTGACAGGAGTTGTCGGTGAAGTTTCAGTGTTCCAATTTATATATGGAAAAAAAAGGTTACAAGAAAAAGGCACAGATATTGAATGAATCGTGAAAGAATGCTTAAGAGGTTTCTCTCTGCAGTTAGCTCGTATCTCAGACGTAAACAAACTCAAACTAGAAAGCGCGGCTCCTGGACCGGATATCCTCCCGCTAGCATCATGGGAAATGCAGTTCAAGCAAAACCCTGTTAAATTGTATATAGCCACAGAAACAGCTATTCTAAGTGAAATCAAATTATTTTTAACTGTCTTTTAAATCTTTGTAAACTGTAAATAATAACACTATCAAATAAACATATTTATAAACATTATGAAAATGAAATAAGAATAACTATACCAAAAATAGTTATAACATCCTCCCACCCATGAACTATTAGAACTATTAGTTCATCAATCATAATGCACTAAACAAGTCAAGTTAATTCCAAGGGATATAACAGTTGTACGGGTCTTCTCAATAGAGTTCCTGTATGAGTGCGGACTGTGCATGAGCGTGTCAGTCCATCTCGCCCTGGAAACAGTTCCTCAATTCTGCCTGTTTTCCAGGTCTGTCGAGGCATCCTGTCTTCTCCTATCAGCACGACGTCTCCCACCTTGAGCTCAGTGGGTTTCGGTGTGTCAACCCTGTGGGCTGATTTCAGATCCAGTAGATAGTCTTTGCGCCAGCGAGTCCAGAAGCTGTTTAAAAGTCTCTGGCGGTACTTCCATCTGCGTCCCATGTTCTCTCTGCTCAGGTTGGCTGACTGAGTTTCTGGAATCATAGTCTTTGGTGGCAGGGAAGTCAGTCTTTTCCCGACCAGGAAATGAGCGGGTGTCAGGGGTGTGGGCTCATCTGCATCGTTGTGCACATATGAGAGTGGCCTTGAATTAAGCACAGCCTCCACCTCTGCAAGGGTGGTGGTCAGTTCCTCGAAGTTGAGTGAGGCCTTTCCTAGGACTGTTTTTAGGCATGTCTTCACTGACCTCACAAGTCTTTCCCAGAAGCCGCCCCACCAAGCTGCTCTCTCAGCAATAAACTTCCAGGAGATTCCCTTTTCAGTAAAGAACTCTGTGAGCTCAGGTTCCTTGAATGATTTCCATAGCTCCTTTAAATCTTGATCTGCTCTTTTAAAGGTCTTGGCATTGTCAGAATAAATGACCTTACATAGCCCTCGTCTTGCAATGCATCTCTTTAGGGCTAAGAGAAATTTCTCTGTGGACATGTCTGATACAAGCTCTAAATGTACTGCCCTGGTGACAGCACACGTGAACAGTGCAATGTATGCCTTCTTTGTCTGACTGTTTGACTTGACATACAGTGGGCCTGCAAAATCAATGCCCATGACTTCAAAGGGTGGGGACTCTGTAATCCTGTCTCTAGGTAAGGGGGCGGTAACTTGCTGAGCTGGTTTCACCTTTAGTCTCTTACAGATGTAACAGCGTGCTACAATCTGCTTAACCAGCTGTCTGCCTCTCAATATCCAGTAGCTCTCCCTTATCTGCACTAGAGTATCCCTGACCCCAGAATGCATCACTTTTTCATGGTAGTTTTGAACTAGGAGTTCAGTGTATCTGTGTTTTGGGGGCAGCACCCAAGGGTGCTGTTCTCTGAAACTGAACTCTGACTGCTGCAGCCTTCCTCCTACACTAATAAGGCTGTTCTCATCTAGGAAAGGTTTCAAGTCTTTGATTTTTGAGCATTTGTCAAGTTCTTGTCCTGATTTCAGCAGACTCATTTCTTCGCTGAAACCTTCCTCCTGTGTCACCTTTACCCAGTACATCTCAGCTGCAGTGAGCTCCTCTGCAGTGAGCTCTCCGTGGGTCTTTTGGCTTGAGCGGGCATTTGTCACAAACCTCTTCACCCATGCAGTTATTCTGAACACTGTTCTCAGTCTGCTGTACTTGTCTAGGTCCAACAGTGGTTCTGCTGGGTCAATGCTAGCAAACTGCACTGCTACTGTGAACTTAGTCCTAAGCTCAACATTTGTGACATCAGCAATACAGTCCTCTTCCGTAGTGTCTGTTGATTCAACTGGCAGTGGAGCAGTCGGCCCGTTCCACCACAGCTGACTCTGGATGAGATTGTCAACGCTCTGGCCTCTGGTGGGTAGGTCAGCAGGATTGTTTTTTCCTTTGATATGTGACCATGACTCTGGGTTTGTCAGATTTTGGATTTCAGTCACTCTGTTTTCCACAAATGGTTTCCATCTTTGTGCTGTGCTGCGTATCCAGTGCAAGGTGATCATCGAGTCCGTCCACATTTTGAGCTGATTCTTTTCCATATTTAGGGATTTCAGTAGATTGGTTCCCAGCCTTGCTCCAATCAATGCTCCCATCAACTCCAAGCGTGGTAAGGTCAGTTTCTTTAGAGGGGCAACTCTCGACTTTGATGCTACAAAGCTTGTTATAATTTCCCCATTTTCGTTCTTTCCTTGCATGTATGCAACAGCACTGTACGCCTTTTCACTAGCATCACAGTATACGTGCAATTGTGCTGACTGCATGTCTGGTTGGATTTCAATCTGATACCACCTGGGAATCGCCACCAGGTGGAGTCGTGGCAGTTCTGAGCACCACTGGGTCCATTCTTGTGTCAAGTCTGGGGGTAACTGGTCATCCCAGCCAATTCCTCTCTCCCACAGTTGTTGGAAGAGGTGCTTCACCCTAATGGTGAACGGAGTCAGGAACCCAATAGGGTCAAATATGCGAGCTGAAGTTTGCAGCACGCTTCTCTTTGTGTTTTGTTTTCCCTTTAAAATGTCCAGCAGTCCATTTAAATCAAACACAAAGTGGTCTTGCTCCGGTTTCCATACTAGGCCTAGCACTTTCAGTACATTCCCACAAGTGACAGGTTCTGTCGCTTGCTCAAATCCATTTTCCGTCCATTTTACCTTGAGCTCTGGGGAATTTGTAGTCCATTTGCACAGGTTCATTCCGGCAGCAGCCAGAATGTTCTTCGCTCCTGTTGTGACTGAATAGGCCTCATCTACATCGCATGAACTTGAGATCAAGTCATCAACATATAAGGATTCTCTCAGTGCCTCCACTGCCTTGGGTTGGGCTGCCTCATACTGTTGGATGTGCTTCCTAATAGTTGCGGCTAGGAGGAAAGGGCTTGGTGAAACTCCAAATACCACTCTACTCATTCTCATGATCCGCAGCTCATTGTCACAGTCCTTAGTGGGGGGTCCATGGAGCCACAGAAACCTGACTGAATCCTTGTCTTTGTCTGCTAGAGCTATCTGTAAGAAAGCCTTTGTGATATCGGCAGTGAAGGCTATCTTGTGCAGTCTGAATTTGATTAGCACATCTAGCAGATCAGGGTTCAGGTTTGGCCCAGTGAACAGGCAGTCGTTGAGTGAGGGACTTCCCACTTCGTGTGATGAGGCATCAAACACTACTCTCAACTTAGTCGTCGCTTTCTCCTCACGAAGTACAGCATGATGAGGTAGGTAATATTTCACAGTCTCTGTTGACTCTGCTGCAGAGTCATTCTCTGGGACATCCTCACAAATTCCCTGCTGTAGATAATCCTTCATGACACCGTTGTACCTTGTGTATAACGCGGCATCAGCACTCAGCTTCCTCTTCAGGCTCTCAAACCTTTTCTTTGCAACTCTGAAGTTGTCTGGTAGAGGTGGGTTGTCCTGTCGCCATGGTAATTCAACCTGGTAGCGACCATCCTTGAATGTTACTGTCTGCTCGAAGCTCTGAAGAGCCTCTGTTTCATCTGGGCTTTCAATTTTGTCATTCACAATGCCCAGTGATTCTATCTCCCAAAAAGCATGCAACTGTTTTGAGATCTGACTGTCCTCATCTAGACTGATGTGCATGCAGGCTGTGTCTGTCACACTAGACATAGAGACTGGCCCTTGGATCGTCCATCCGAAAGTGCTTTCCAATCCCACTAGTGACTCTGTTAGCCTTTCCATCTTGCCAGTCATCACTTGCCAGTAAAAGTCAGCTCCAATTAAGACTGACAGCTCTGGGTCATCAGCACCGTCTAACTGGAAATCTGCCAGCTGCAGACCTCTCCTCTTGAATTCTCCTCTGATGTGCTCACCAGGCACTTTCATTACTGCAGTACACACTTGTGGGGTCTCAACTGCTGTAATTTCAATCCTTTGCTGTGCATCCCACACATTTTCTAGCACCACTTTGACAATGTTGCGTTTTGTAGTCACGGGACCAGCAGATCCGAAGGTGTGAAGGTTCAATGTCTCTTGCTTTAATACTGGCAGCTTTAGTGTCTTTGCCAGGTTCTCGTGCACAAAGCTTCTTTGACTGCCTCCATCCAATAGGCAACGCACTATTTTTCTACCTGCTGGGCCCTCTGTCCAGGCTTTCACTGTCTGGAGTAGCACTGTGTTGGGTTCATTTGGTTTCAGTTTCACTGTGCTGGACACAGAAGAAACCACAGCATCTGTACTGGTGCTGTTAGCATCTGAATGTGCTTCCTTTGGATCACAGACTGACTGGTGGTGTCTGCGACCACACAAGGCACATGAGACACCCTTAACCTTGCAGAATTTTGCTATGTGTCTGGAGCCTAGGCACACAAAACATCTTCCCATTCTTCTCAATTTTTCCTTTCTATCAGTCACTGAACTGTCTGGGCAGTTTTCTGGCTTGTGACTAGGACTGTTGCAATACACACAGGTCTGGGGAGCATTACTGGCTGTGTGCAATGCAGCTGCTGAAGGCATAGTCCATGTTTTGGATTTATTTTCACTAGATGGTTTCGTGAATGGTCTGTTATTTTGGGGATTCTCCTTTTGTGAGCTGCCTGACCTGGTCAGTTGTAGTGCTCTCTCTCTGCTTTGCACTTCGTTTTGTAGGAATTTGATTAGCTCAGGCACCTTCCATTCACCATCAGTGTCCAATGTGCGTGTGTAGCCTAATGCCAAGTCATCTGGTATCAACTGCAATAATACAGGGCATAGCAGGCTGCCATAAGTGTCACTGTGAACACCCAGGGACTCTAAACTGCGAATCTGAATTTCACATTCATCATAAAGAAATCTCAGTGCTGCAATATCTGAGGATCTTTTCACAGGTGTCAAGGTTAGCAATTTAGACATGTGTGCACTGACTACAATGTCCTTTCTTCCAAATCTGTTCTTCAACAAGTCAATGGCTGCATCATAATTACTGTCTGTCAATGTGAGCCCTGCCACCGCCTTTGCTGCTGCTCCAATTAGGTAGGATTTAAGATAAGTGAACTTTTCCTTCTTACACAGCGCATCATTTGAATGGATAGCAGTGTCATATTGACTCCAGAATTCTTGCCACTGGCTTATTTCTCCATGAAACTTTTCAATTACTAATCTGGGCAGTTTAACAGTCTGTCTACTCAGTGAGCGGTCGGAGCTTGCACTTCCATTACTCACACGTCTCACAGACTCGTCCTCGACCTGTCCCTTCTGGATTAGCATGCTTGCGCGAGTTTTCCACGTAATGATGCGGTCCTGATATTCCAGCGTTGATTCCATTTCAGACTCGATTTCTTCCGTCGGCGTCTTCTCTTCAATTCCGCCGTCCAGTTCCCTTACTTGCCCCTCCTTGGTCGTCAGTACAGACAGCAACTCACGCAGTTTATCATAGTCTTTATCCTCCTTGTTTGCTTCTTCTTCCATGCGCATCAGCGTCTTTGATATTGAAGCGCGGATTGTTCCCCGCTTTCTCTTCATACGCTCCATTGCGTCGGACATCGTAGGTTAACTTCAGCTTCAAAAACAACAACAAAAAAATATATCCAAAGCTCCCGGGTTTCGGCACCAAATAATGTAGTTATTATTTCGAAAGGACTTGACAGGAGTTGTCGGTGAAGTTTCAGTGTTCCAATTTATATATGGAAAAAAAAGGTTACAAGAAAAAGGCACAGATATTGAATGAATCGTGAAAGAATGCTTAAGAGGTTTCTCTCTGCAGTTAGCTCGTATCTCAGACGTAAACAAACTCAAACTAGAAAGCGCGGCTCCTGGACCGGATATCCTCCCGCTAGCATCATGGGAAATGCAGTTCAAGCAAAACCCTGTTAAATTGTATATAGCCACAGAAACAGCTATTCTAAGTGAAATCTAATTATTTTTAACTGTCTTTTAAATCTTTGTAAACTGTAAATAATAACACTATCAAATAAACATATTTATAAACATTATGAAAATGAAATAAGAATAACTATACCAAAAATAGTTATATCAAGCCTACCATGCTAATTGTCATATTAATAAGTATATACAGTATACAGCAGAATATCTGTACAAAGAAACTATATACAGTATACACTATGAAGTGCTGCTATATGCTATATGTCTACATATATATATACACATCTAAATGACATAATTTTAGCCGGCACGATCGTCAGGGCTAAAGTGCTGCGGGGTGTAGGTGGAGTCTAAAGAGGTGGGTTGTCTGTCTACGGAGGAAGGATTGGGAGTGAGTCTGCATACAGAAACAGAAAGACAGCGTGTCAGTGTGAGATGACACATGGAGCACACTTCAGTCAGTCAGTCAGTCAGCCCATGCCATTGTTCCTATAGTGCACTCTGCACTTTGACTGTGAGGCAAAAGCTCTGACGACATTTCACATCGTTATATAGCGGACTTCTCTGCAGCCTTCATCCCTGATAAGTATTCAGACATTCCGCCGGCTTGGCTTGCTAGCTGGCATGGCGCTTATCTGGCCGCCGTTATCTCTCCGTAGCTCCAAAGAATATAAAGAAGAGAGAAGAGACATGGTTGCCCTCAGCTTTCCCACTTCCCTCAGGGCTAATTAGAATGTCGGAGAAGGAGAGAGCGCCGCCTTACTTTTGTCGGGACGTTCTCACCTATATACCCTATACTCATCACTTCCTTTAAGGGATTAGGGCTTAAGGTGTTATAACATGTGCGTGTGTGTGTGTGTGTGTGTGTGTGTGTGTGTGTGTGTGTGTGTGCGTGTGCGTGTGTGCGTGTGCGTGTGTGTGCTCGTGTGTGCATGCATGCAGAACCAGAGTGATGATGGAATGTGGCCATTTCTTGCTAACCACTTAAACCCTATTATGGTTAGATGACCGGAGTCCCCCCAGGGCTCTATACTAGGCCCTCTCACGTTATCTTTGCCGAAAATAGCCAATCTACAAGCTCACATCATGTTGCGTTGCAATGAGCTGTGGCGTTTTTTTTTGCAGAAAGTTGTTCACCTACTATGGCATGCCCCAGTATACGGATGCTATATGCTACGAATATATACCATATACAGTAGAATATCTGTACAAAGAAACTATATACAGTATACACTATATGAAGTGCTGCCTATGTCTACATAATATGACACAATTCTAGCCTGCACGATCGTGGAATTATGGAATTATCCCCTAGCCTAGGCTCTCAACCAGTGGTCCTTAAGGAGGTTCCAGGTGGTCCCCAGCTAAATGATGGAGAGTTAGTTACCAAATGGAGACCTCCTGAGAGCATAAAATTAAGTCTTTCATTTTACACTGTAAAATGTTAGTTTGATCAAGGTGTTTTTGTTATAACTCCTATGGTACCACTTCAATACAGCATGGAATGAACAAAAATCTTATCCTCCAACAACAACAACAACAACAACATATTCTTTATTTTTGGCTCTGCGAGGCTATACATCTCATCAAATGGTGGTCCGTGACTCAAATGGCGAATAAATAATGTAATTGGATATGAAAAGTTTTGAAAACCACTGCCCTGGCCTATAGGCAGTACCAAGTCGGCCATATACCAACCATGACCAAAATTAGCATTTTAAAACAAAATGACATCAAGGCATTTAATAGCAACGTTTGCTATAGCCCGTCATTCACACTATTGACAAAGTTGATCACCGGCAGGGTTCAATATGCTGCCACACGGTGTTTCAGGAGCCACTGGTCTGTTCTGACTATTAAGTGTGAATCATGGCTGTGTTGCACATTCATGAGACATGTCTGTCCCCACAGAGCCGTATTCACACCATGATTTAATGCCTTTACGCTGTTCACAGTTGGTGTGTGTGTGTGTGTGTGTGTGTGTGTGTGTGTGTGTGTGTGTGTGTGTGTGTGGGGGGCGGGATGCGCAATATAGACAACATCAAATATCACAATTATGTTTTGCCAGAGGCCTCAATATCGATCTTTTGTGTGGTCTAGGCTGGGTTCATTTTCACGTTGTCAGTTTGCAGGTCAGAGATGTCGCTATATCTTACTTGATTTAAACATCAATACGGCATGGAATTGTGACAAAATCGATACGATATATAGAATATTTCACAAATATTCTATATATTTTGGGTCTGAGAGGCTAAATCTCCTCGAATGGTGGTCCGTAGGCTCAAATGCTGCATGGATACATAATGGACGTTGACATGAAAAGGGTTGAAAACCACTGGACATACAGATGTTCTTCCTCGCGGAGGCACACCTCATCAGTCACACAGCGGCGAACGTGACAGGAACATGTTATATAGGTGTCACGGCGAACGCGTCCGTGACCGACCGCATATAGCCGAGCCGCCGTGATATTTACGCCCGCCACGCTATAGTAGCCTACGCTACAGCGTGTGAGATCCGTTGCACATCATCATCATCATCATCATCATCATCATCATCATCGTATATGCGTGGAAAAGGTCTCTGCGCTGTAACCCCCCCCCCTCCGCCTGCATGGATGAGTGAGCATGCAGGATATCTGCCAAAAGCCACACACCAAGGGGGCCTTATTTTAGATTAGCGCTGCTGGAGTGGCTATATGAGGAGGCACCCCTCTTGTTGATTTTTGATTTTTTCTTTACACTCCTCTCTGTACGTCGTGTCCCCTCCTGGCTCCGTCTCAAATCTAATAGCCCGGGCCGTTTTGCTTCATTTGCCCCCAGGGGGGTTAAGGGCACAATTTCCCCTCCCTTTGATTCTCTGTATTATAGAAAATGCCGCAGGTGTCTGCAGGGAGAGTGCGTTTAACCTTTGGGAGATGGATAAGCAAGATGCTCTTATTGATTTGTTTTTCTCAGAAAGGCAGAGAGGTTGATGTTAGACATGCAGGGAGGGACGCTTTCGCGCTGCTTGATCAGTAACGACGTACGACGTGTGTTTGTCTGTCTCTGTTTACTGCCTTTATGAGTCATAACCTGCTTTATATTATATATAATTTCTTCCCATTGATTTGTTAGAGTCCATACATAGTACATACAGCGAGCTCAATGGATTTAGCTGTTTTTTTTGGGGGGGGGGGTTTGCCCATGGGAAGTAGCTGAGCACAGGTGCTCATTTTCAGCAACGCCCTGCACCTAGAAACACACACACACACACACACACACACACACACACACACACACACACACACACACACACCAGGGGGAGCAGTTGGGGGTTCAGTGCCTTGCTCAAGGGCACTTCGGCGGTGTTGGGTGAGTGATGACAATCACTTCCCCACCCAGATTTTTCCTGCCCGTCCGGGGAATCGAACCGTCAACCTTTAGGCAACAAGGGCGCTGCTCTAACCCTCAGGCCACCGCTGTTTGATGGGAATTTGGTACACACAAAATAACTGCTTCTTCGGCGGTTCTTCAGCGGAAATTGAACAGTTTGTTGACTCATATGCCGACTGCAGGGACTTATTTAGTTTGCTGGTTGCAACAAATATAATATACACAGTGACTGACCCCTCCAAGCGAAATCCATTCTTTCTTTCTTTAACCTTTATTTATTCAGGGAAGTCAGTTGAGAGCAAACTCTCTTTTTCAATAACGCCCTGATTACAGTACACATAACATGCAATATAAACACATACATTACAGGATAAGAAACAATTCAGAGTGAACAAGTACAGCTGAATCTCAAATGGATCCTTACAAGTCTTTTAAAACGTTCAAGTGAAATCAAGTTGTTCAGTTTTAAGATTGATTGTGCAGTTCCACATGTGAGGTGCATAGTAATGAAAGGCTGTTTTGAAAGGCAATTCGGAATTCACAATGGGGACTTCTAACATAAGGTAGTTTTGGGAGCGGGTGTGATGTTGGCCAGTTTTGGGATGTAATAAGCCGCTAAGATATGTAGGCATTTTTTTTAAGTAAGGCTTTGTCGATAAAGGTATATTCCGATAGATAGATTCCGGATCCCAACACTGACCGTGTTACAGGAAGTAATACAAACATTGAATTTTTGGCATCTGTTCCCTGGTCATTATAATGAAGTAATTATGACCGCAGATATGCTCTAAAAGGGTGAAAAGGTATGTTTTAATAGCTCATCGTCTCTGTCCATTCATGTTCAAAGGGTATTTTAAAGTATAAGGTGCCTTAAGTTATTCAAGGGGCAAAAATGACCCCAGGCCTTAACTGGAGGTTAGTTCACGGATAAGCAATCCTATCGTGGAAGGATCGCGGACCACCTGCTGAGGCATATTTTTTTGTAACCAGCGACCGGAAATAAAGCATATGTTTTGATTATGATTGGAATCTGGATTAGGATCCTAGATAAATGGGTGTTAAGTGTTCGGCTATCGTTATAAAGTCAACGAGGGGGGAACCTTTTTACTGGCGGACCAACCACTTCCTCGTTATCTCCTAGACACGGAGACGCTGACAGACCATATGGTATAGCGCGATCTCAAACTCAATATAAAACATCCATCCATGACCGTGAACCGATGGATTTGAAAAGACGGAGATCTCTGTCCATGGCACTCTGTGTGTCAGCAGTGGAATAACAACAATGCTATTACAGTATAGCACGTACGTACAAGCTGGCTGCCAACGGTGAAGGTCGCTTGCCTTTTGATCCCGCCGGTCCGTCCCTGATGCTTTATTATCTTTTTAACTCTGTTTTTTGAACTCTAATTAGGCTGCGGTGCGAGCCGGTGCATTGAGGAGTGGGCGTGTATTGTCAGTGATACTACAGCGATAGTGTGCATTTATAACGCTATTTAAATGCTAATGTGTGAAGAGAAGCAAGACGACCTTTATTCACCTGCGCGTGCTGCAGATGCAGGACAGCTATAGGAGAACAAAACGACAAGGGGCTTAACCCATTCTGAACGGGAACCCATTTCGGTGTTAGCGTCATGTTATGCTTTAGCTGTTGAAAAATAGCAGATCTACAAGCTCATAGCGCGCCACCGAGTGGCGCGCTACGAGCTTGTAGGTCTGCTATTTTTGAAAAATCGAAGAACGACTGACATTTTTTAGAATCTGATCTCAGGTCAGAATGGGTTAATCAGACCAGTGTGTGTCCAGTGGAAACCTCGTATGAATCTGATCTCAGGTCAGAATGGGTTAATAAATGAGACTCTTCCTTCCTGCACTCTTCCTGCAAGCTCATAACACGTCGCAGTCATGAACTTGTAGATCTGCTATTTTCAGACCGCAACACCAAAATGGAGACGCCAGGTTGTAAGCCGGTTATGGCTTGGAAACATGAGGTCAGTCCGTTGCTCTCCCCAGATTGGCAGAGGGAGTGTAGCACCCAGGATTACATTAGACAATATTGACAGCACTGGGTGAAAGAATGGGTTGCAAAATTGTGAGATTAAAAAAAAAAGTGGTTATGTCTGTTTCTGGGTCTTATGAATATTTGACCAATGAGAAGTAACTCATGAGCTCATGTGACTCATGACTAAATCATAACTACACAGGGATCCATTGAAAAAGATTTTGGACATACAAGATAACCTCTTATCTCCATATTAATTTTTTTTAATGTTTCTTTCATAAATTAACGCCCTTACTTGATATTACGACATCACACAAAAGCATCAAAAGCGGCTGATCTCGAGCCTGTCGATCAGCTATACTTTAGCTATTTTTATTTGAATCGTGAAAAGTAACAGTTTTGGACATATGAGATTCCCTACCAGACATGTGAGATGTGCTTAGCTCTGCCATATAGCTCTGTCTGCATGGGCACGACATTGGGAGCTTTGTTGGGACAGAGCCATAGGTGTTAAAGGACCACTTCACCAATTTTCAACATATCTTCATATAATATGTCCTCACTAATAATCATGATAAAATGGCACCATTTTCTTCTACTCTGTCTGCGTCTCATAGGAGGGCCGTGGGCAGTTCAGAAACCCGTCCACCAGTGACATCGTCAATGGGGAATCCAAGCTAATAGAAACTGCAGGCTTTCTATAGTCCTGAAAAGTTTCAATGCGAAAATGGAAGCCATCGTTCTGCCTAACGGTGATGTCACTGGTGGACGGGTTTCTGAACTGCCCACAGCCCAAATTGTGCCATTTCTATCATGATTATTAGTGAGGACCTATAATATGAAGATGAAAAGTGGTGAAGTGGTCCTTTAAGTTGTAATGATTGCTTGATGGTGCCATGTTTGGTGTTAAGTCCGTTGTGATTGGTTTATATCCGAAGAGAGCTGTTGGCTTTTCCCGTGGAGACAGACGCGGTTCATGTGTGTGTGTTCAGCAAGCTAGCGGCTTATAGGTCCAAGGTCCAAGAACATGTAAATAGACGTTGTACAAGCTCACAACCCATCGCAACGAGATGCATTGTGAGCTTGAAGATCTGCTGCTATTTCCGCTAATGTAGAGGAAAACAATCACACCCGCGCACACAATCACAATTTGCGTCCTCACTTTTCCGTCTTCACTTTAGATCCTCAATATGTACTTTGCTCAGCCAATCAAATCATTGCTATATGATTCAAACATGTAGTACACCTTTTTTTATAAATGTACTACAAGATGTATTTATATTACCCTAAACAAACATTAGTCCATAGTCTTGGCTGGGACGGGAAATGCATAATTAGGCTCTAAACCAGCATTAAAAGGTCCCCTCCTATGCCCAGCTGTGTGTTTGTGTGTACCCCATAGCAATGATTTGATTGGCTGAGCAATGTGTGTATAGTGCCTCATAGCGATGATTTGATTGGCTGAGCACGGTAGTCCCATAGTGGCCTATAGCCAGCTAGAATGTGTTGCAACCAGGGGGGCAGTCAGACAGATATTTTGTTCTCAAACATTGTTGTCTCGGGTCACCCCTGTAAATATCATCAAGGAGGAGGAAGATGAAACAGCCGCACACTTGTTTCTAGAGCTCCACGCCCCCCACGAGAGACTTGTTTTATTAAAGGCAAAAAATGCAAAAATCCATTTTACACATTTGAAAACTTCTGCATCATGAGTACTTTAGGTAAATAAAGGCTTTTGCATTTGCAACTTTTAACCCATTCTGGACGGGAACCCCTTTTGGTGTTTTAATAGCCTTATGTTATACTTTAGCTGTTTTAGAGAAATCGTGAAAATGTGGCGCAAATCTTTGAATATTCCTTCAGACTTCAGAGCGAACGTTTTTAATTCAATTTTTTGCTTCTGGGGGGGGGCGGGGGTCCCTGGAACAACATGTTTTCAAATGGGGTCGGTGGCCAAATACATATCATTTCTGGGGTCCTTGACATTAATTAGTTTGTTCACTGTTATAGAAACATTGTTTTTTCAGAAAACTGTCATGATTTAGAAGCCATTTTGTTTTAGAATCGACCTGAGGTCTAAATGGGTTTAGTACAATTTTGAATACCGAACTTAAGTAAAATATATCGGGGAACTTGGTCCAGGAAAACTCTGTCCTCTGTGTGTCTTTTAATCCATGGAAATGCCATAACCCTGCCCAGGGGTAATTTATTCGGAGCACTTCTCTGAGATTCCTGAAGGCATAAAGTCAATCGTCAGAGAAAGGCCATCGATGGCATAACTTCAGACGCAAATGTACCGTCACGTCGAACAATAGCACACATTGTGACCACCGGCCAATCACAGCTCCCCATGGTGTTATTAGCACAGTCACCGTCCGCGTTTGCAGTCTGCAGAATCCATAAAGCTATTCTTGTCTCTGTTCCTGTTGTGTGTGTGTGTGTGTGTGTGTGTCTCTCTCTCTCTCACACTTTTACACAATAGAGTTTCCCCCCGGGAAATGTGGCTTTTTATTTTACCCCACAAGCACTCCTTAGATTAGATTAATTTGACTTCTATAGGGCCTGCTTAATGCAAGACTGCCTGGTGAACAAAACGAAC
This sequence comes from Protomyctophum bolini, assembly GCF_963924005.1. NCBI lineage: Eukaryota > Metazoa > Chordata > Actinopteri > Myctophiformes > Myctophidae > Protomyctophum > Protomyctophum bolini. The sequence continues at coordinate 21,150,106 of NC_137876.1, forward strand.
CGGAGCGTATATAGTCGCAACAGTCGTTAGAAATAAGTCCAGGCAGTTAACCACATGAACCCCAGCGATCGCGTTCCGTGGCAAACGCTCAGTGAAAATGGGTGATCTACAATGCTCCGCACGGCGCCGGCGCTTTGTGAACTTGTAGATCTGCTGTTTTTTTTTAACTGTCAGGATTTAAGACTTTTTTTGAATCTGAATGTCGCTAGGAGGTCGGATACTTTGCGCATACCGGATTAGTTCTTTTTGGTATAGGTGACATATAATCGTGTTATTATGGAGCGTGAATTAGGTTTAAAACACTGGAGGCTGTGTTGATTTATAGGCTAAATGAAACAGACTCGAGACATGTGGATCATTAACGCCGTTCGCGGCGTGCACGGATCTCACACCGTTTTTTTTTAATTCAGCACAAAATCACCTGTTTTGTCTGTTCTCTCCTTCCACGGCACTAGTCTGTACGTATACGGTATAGCTCATAAAAGCTCTCCTTCACTTTATTAGGTTACATTTGGACTGGAGTGAGAGTGCGGGAGGAGGGTTTATGAGGCGTGTAGTTTGGGTGCCAGGAGAGATTTAGCTATACTTTTTTTCTGTTGGTTTGCTGTGAATTTTTCCATTCTTGTTTACACTCGCTGCCTGCACCACAGCGCAAGGTGAAGATAAGAATGAAATGTGAACTATGACGACCCACCGGCCACAGTTATCAGCTTTGTGTCAAAAAACATTTTGTTTGCGCGGCTTTACGATACACTTTGTAACATTTCATGTAATTATTACATGGAATGAGGAGGGCTATTAGTTTCCACCGCACAAAAATAAATGAATGCAGGCTTTTACACAATATGCATTCAGTGGTGGAAGAAATACTCTATACAGTTTAATAAAACAAATATTATAATGCTATTGGACTATAATTATTACCACTTAAGCCATATTTCATAATTTTATCTACAAGCTCACAATGTGTTGCATCATGCGTTGTGAGCTTGTACATTGATATTTGTATTCATATTTATTATTTATTATTATAATCTCTTTTGGAAAGAAAAGGGAAACTTACAAAACAAATGTCACTAGAATCAAGGCCACGTGTTTTCAATTAATCTAACATGGTTCAAATTGAGCTTTATAGGTTTTTATAGGAAGGGCGTGTGTCTGATACAATTAATATCAAATATCATAATACCGAAACAAGCAGCTTATAAACTTTGGTGCTTACAAAAGCACGAGTAGATGTTAAAATGACCCCAAAGTGAAATATTAAGTAGGCCTACAGTACTTGTGTAAAATGTACTTTGTTCCTTTCCACCACCACATTCATTCTTATCAAGGCATCCATCAGTCGGTTTAAAATGGGCTAAATCACCCTTTACAATAAATATATAAATAGAATGGATTAAAATGGGCTAACTCATCCTTCAATATGAATAAATAAATAACGGTTAAAAAGTCCTCTAGTGACAATTAATTCATTCAGTCATATCCCCTCACTACACTGAAATGTAGGCTACACAGAAAACCCCCTCAGATCAGTTCATCCTAATGAGAGACATTGCCCAAACTGGTCTGAACAAGTGTCAATTGAGCCTGTTGCCTGTGTGCAGGGACAGCAGGTGAAACGAGTCCTAATCAATGAGAAAGAGAGAGAGAGAGAGAGAGGGAGAGCAGAGGAGAACTGCAGAGTGAAAAGCTAAACTTCTGTTTAAGAAAATATAGAATAATAATGTCAGTTGTGTAGAACAAAACACAGCATTAATGACATTAGGTTGTTGTGATGAGCAACTTTGAGTCATCTAAAGCAGCACTGATGTGCTGATTTCATTTGCAAACCCTGGTGAGTGACAAACAGTGTTTGATGCATTAGCTGCTAGGTGGCTAACATGAGGGAAGCCCCAGAACTACAGTGGTGACTAGTTGTTTGTTCAATGAATAATTAAGTAATGCAACTGTAATTTACAGTTTGTTTGGTCTTCAGCTAAACACGTTTTTGCACTAAAGTGTATTATAATTAATTTAGGTTAAAATAATGTGTACTCATTCATTTTTATTTGTAGTGATCTCCTTGGGACAGACCCCGATCCGTAGCCTTGTTTCCCCCAGTGTGGTAGGAAATTGTCACACAACACATACACTGCCCTGCAAGGAGCAGTGCAGTATTGGGCGGTGATACACACAGACATACACACACTAGAACTGGACATTGTCACATGCATATACTCCACTCACCCTCTGCCCTGTGAGGAACAGTGCAGGACTGGACAATTAAGAGTAGCACACACCAATTTGCTCTCTGCCCTGCAAGGAGCAGTGCAGGCCAACAGTAGACACACACTCACATTAAAGGTGTAGACACTTTGTGTCTTTTGGACTATTTCATAGCCACTAAGACTATGTGGTGTGTAGGGGTTTATTGTCATTGTTTTGCTTTATTGTCTTGATTATTGTGAATGTGAAGTGATTATTTTTGGATTCAAATTCAAAGAGCAATTGATTGTGAGAATTGGATTGATACTACTGAACTGGTTTAAATACTGCAATTGAATTGCATATGGTGTTGTCAGTCAGAGTAGTTGGGTGCACCCACAGATTCAAAACCCTAAGGTTTAAAACCCTAAGATTCAGATATAGCTACCAATTTAATTTGTTGTCTAATGTCCTATGTTTGTGAGCATTGTTTTAGGTTTTGTTTCTTATTTCAATTTATATAAAATATTGAGCCGGCCAACTCAGTGACTTGCATCTGGTCTCATAATTTACCCCTCTGGCTCCAGTAGACGAACCTAACTAGTCCAACGTCTAACCCTTCATTGTAATTTGGTAGCTGTCCTACACTACCTATACGAGTGTTACATAAGGTATTATGCAATAATATCAACTTCATTCCCTGCATCCTGATATCATTCCAGGGAGGAAGGGAGGGAGGGAGGGAGGGTGGTGCCACAAAATGACAATGGAAGCAGTGGGATGTGACGACATAAAGTAAAAACGTCCTCTGATGAAGTTAAGGCATTCAGACCTGAGGCCGATTCTACAAAATGTGTTCGCCTTTCTGAAGAAAAAAAAAGTATGTTGCTACAAGGAGCTACAGTATATCAGTGGTTTATGTCATGCCAAAATCATATGCACTTGATCGCGTGGACCCCCATTTAAAAATATATTGTTCCAGGGATGCAAAGAACTGAGTTAAAAATGTTAAAAAAAAAATATATATATATACACAAGATTCACACACATTTTTTTAATAGCCAAAGTACAGACGAATCCACGCAGCGCTGCCCTGCAGGGCACAATCATAACCGCCGTGTTGCACAGCTTGTATAGGGTTGCCTACTATTTTTAAAGATTTATTATTGGCCTTTTGCCTTTATTGATAGAGAAATGAAGAAAGAGGGGGAGAGAGAGAGAGACATGCAGCAAAGGCCGTCACGAACGGGACTCGAACACTCACCGCCGCAGAATATATGTGGCATAATGTGCCCCCCCCCCATCCCTACCACGGATTCCCGGGTTGCTTTCCCGGTTCCAACGGGTTAAATACATCACAGTGGAAGGATGGTGGTGTCTGCGCTGCCCTTGGTGACCCAGCGCAAAGAATTGGGTTTTAATCTGCGAGTACGTATACGTGGACTGCAGGAGCCAGGGAGAGGGGGGGGGGGGGGGGGTGAGTGAATGAGGGAGGGAGGGATGGATGGAGGGGGGGGTATAGGGTGCAGCGGCGGTGGCGGTGGAGGAGGGCACATTCCGCGGACGCCTCCCAAGGACGCGGGCTGTCCAGCGGCGCGCCTCAGAGCGTCTCCTCCAGGGCTTTGACGGATGACACCGCCGCCTCGGAGTGATAGGCTATTATTTCACTTTGCATTGGATAAATGGCAACGCGAGCTCCTATACCTGTCGGTCGCCCGCCCGCCTCCCTTTCTCTCTCTCTCTCTCTCTCTGTGTGTCTCTGTCCCTCATTTCATCTTCTCTTCTTCTCGCTCCCCCTCTCCCCCCTCCCCTCTCCTCTCTCCTGGATGGAAAAATTTGCACACAAGGACATGGACGGGAATCGGAGAGGGGGCCCTTTTCTGTGAAATTTACCAGCTGGGCTTTCTCATTTATCTATTCTGCGGTTGCTTTGGGAGGTGCTGTTGTGACTGGTGGTCCTGTGACAGATGTACACAATCATTATGTGGATAATGACCAGACACATTGGAGGAGACGCAGCCAACTGCTCCTGAGGAATGCCTTTCAAATAATAGCCAGTATGTTGTTTTAGGACAGGCTTGGTCTACATACTGTGTATGTACCGTGCGTGATTGCGTGCGTGTGCGCGTGCATATATAGTTTTTTCTGTAGTTAAATTTTTACCAAGAAAACTAGAACAATCACAGCTAACTGTAAAACGTAGCTGCTCCATGTCACACAGTCTCCTCAAAGAAAAATAGCTTGTAAGGAGTGGGTGATGACTGATTTAAGCAGCTACCACCTGGCCCGAGTTAATTGACTAATTATTAGGCTCTCAGCTGGTTTTGACGACACCTGCTGTGCGCAGACAGGACGACTGAGCCATCCACACACACACACACACACACACACACACACACACACACACACACACACACACACACACACACACACACACACACACACACACACACGACATGACAGTTATTTTTTTTGCTCTAATTTGTGTGTGGCCAACAACTACTAGTGATTGCAGGCATGGCGAGCAGATGAATGCAGCTTTCTGGTGCTGTACATACAGGAATAGAGCACTTTGAAAGGAAAGCTGCTGTCATCTGTCGCCCCCGTTGTTGCGTAGACAAAGACGAGGCTGGAGGTACTTTCTGTGATTGTTGTGTGACTATTCTAACATCCACTCTGTTGTCACCTGTTACGTTACCTGCGGTGTGTGGACCCCCACTTTGAGAACCACTGGCTCAGACCAGTCGCAGCCAACAACACGGCTCAATTGACACGGCTGTGTGTCAGTCACAGCTCCGCTCACACGTCACACTATGAGCTCACATATGTTGGACACCCACTAGTAACCATGGGGCATCAATATTATGTCCATACATGGACAAATGTGTCTTTGTTTTGGATTTGTTTTTTCCCCACACTATTATAATGTTCTTACTTTGATCATAAGATCCAATTACTGAATGTCAAGTCTCCATGCAGGAGGTTTTTCATCTGAATGTGTGTGACGCTGATTTACCACGACACCACGGCACATTAGGAGTAGCTATACAACTAGCACAGCGTTTATCAAATGTTTTAGCACCCAGGCCCCCTTAACTCTGAGAGTGTACAAATGGAACCGAATGCACCCGTAAATGGTCAATTTGGTTCTATTTGAACCACAGCAGACCTGTCTTTGATGCTAATTCGGTTCTTTACATGTTTCTGGTAGTATCATTGTGCACTCGTTATGTGCGTCTGTGGCAAAAAAGGGACTTTTCACAAAAAAATGTCCACCACAAGCCAGCATGGCGATGACGTCTGCCAGTAACCTGCTGTAATTATAGGCCGTCTGGTTTCTTTATCTTAGCTTCATCCTGGTCCTCTCTCTGTCTCCTTGTCTTCCGGCAGGACAGACCAGCAGTATATATATCCATGGTGTCCCTCTCTCTGTCCATTGTGTCTCCTTCGTCGACAGACCAGCAGCAGTATTCAAAACTTGTAAAACTTAGCTGAGGCTGCTCCATGTCACACAGTCTCCTCAAAGCAAAATAGCTTGTAAGGAGTGGGTGATGACTGATTTAAGCAGCTACCACCTGGCCCGAGTTAATTGACTAATTATTAGATTTTCTTTTGTGTCTCCTTTCCTGGACAGACCAGCAGCAGTATTCATGGTGTCCCTCTCAGAACCTCGATGAGGACAGCGTCGTCTCCTCTCCGGACGGGAACATGAAGGGTCTCTCTGGCGTGCGCCCCCCCGCCCAGCTCCAGCTCACCTCCCCCACCGCCACGCACACCTGTGGCCTGGCCGACTGCGAGCACCCGCTGGAGCACCACCTGCACCACCACGGGGACCACAGGTAATAATAGTCACCGTTTTATATCGGTGTTGTTTTTGTCGACTGAAACCAAGACGAAACATTTTCGTCGACTACCTTTTTTTCACTGACAGACTACAATGGAAACTAAATGAGTGACATGAATGAATGAAATTAAAAAAGAATGTTAGGAAGGGACTACTAGTGGAAGAGAGATCCAGTATAAGTAAAAGACACAAGTGTAAAATCAGCCATCAAAATGACAGACAAGTAAGCTTAACACATACAAAAGACACACACACAGAAGAAAAGGGGAAAAAACAAGGAGACACATGGGTAGGATCGATCGTCAGAAAGCAGGCATAGTTATGAGTCCAATAGTCAAAGATGCACGGTTGCACCATACAGTACAGTAGCAGCCACTGCCAGCCACATGTACAGATCATATACTCAACTATTGCCAAGCACTGCCAGGAACGTCATCCACATTTTTTGGGAACTTATAGCTTGTGTATTCTGCCCGTCATGATGGCTTTTGTTCCAGCTTCGCAATGGAGAGCGTCTCGTTGAGCCATCCCTTGAAACATGGAGAAGTTGGAGATTTCCAGTTTATCGAAAATGTATTGTTTTGCCAGCCACGATTACAAATTTGAGTCGATTACCTAATTGCGACACAAATAATTCCAATCAACGATTCGATTGTGTCTTTTGCATTGAACATTGGAACATTGTATTTCTGTTTGCCTTTCAGGCTTCATCATCACAAATTGCACAGGGGATATATTATGACAAATTACTACTGATAACAAATCACATTTAAAAAAAAAATCCTTTCCAAAAAGAATCACGGGAGAAGCTTGTAGATCTTCTATTTCTGCCATTCATGAAAAATGTTTTTAAAGCGTGTATTTTTCAACACGGAAAACGATGGACGATTATGCAACGATAATAGCGCCTGCATGAAGTGAGCGGCAAATCAAGTGGGGAAATTGAGTGCCAAAGTGAGTTGAATACAATCAGACGGGACTCCTCTGTTTGGATGTATGTATGTATGGGCTGTCAAGGCCAGAAAGTATAGTGTTTTTGCCACTCCGTATAGGCGTTCCCGCATAACCTCCGGGTATGACGATGATGTCACACTATTGCGATTATCTCATATAATTGCGAGCAGGCGTTCACCATGTAATGAACTGTGACGGGGCCTATATTATGACGCACCACAGGCCTTCCTCCTACCTCCTGAGCCCCACGGAGAGCTGCCCTCTGGACGGCCACCACCGCTGCTCCCCGCGCAGCTCCATCCACTCCGAGTGCATGATGATGCCCGCGGCGTCCATGGCGCCCACCGACCACTCCGTCTCCAGCAGCACCTTCCCGCGCATGCACTACGGCAGCAGCTCGCGGGACGGAGGAGGAGGAGGAGGAGGAGGAGGAGGGCCCGCAGCGTCCGGCAGTGGCAGGGAACCGCGAGACGACGGAGGAGGAGGCGGAGGCGGCGGACAAGGTAGGGCAGTCATGATTTACAATTTAGCAGAAAAGCTCTTAATTCAGAGCGACTAAGTAAGAGCAACACAAGGTCATGCATCAAATGCATTGAAATAGTCATATAGGAGTGTAAGTAAACCTATACAGTACTCATCCATCCAACAGTAGAATAACCCTACATTGAAACTAATAGAATGCTATTAGAATGCCAGATCATGGCCTCGGGCGGCTGGCGTAGCCGTCTGGGCACCGTGGCTGGTAATCCAGTCTGGCAGTGTGCCGCGGGTTCGACTCCCGGTCCCGACAGCCTTTATTGCATGTCACCCCCCTCCCCCCCCCCCCCATCTCTCTCTCCCTATTTCCTGTCAGCCTACTGTATACCTATCCTAAGGTTGAAAGCCACAAAAAATATATATATATTTAAAAAAAAGAATGCCAGATCAATAATGACCTGGCATCTGTCTCCGATTGCATTTTTACATTTAAATTGACGTTTAACTGTCCCACAAATAATAACCATTTCATTGTGTTCTTTTGGCATTGGAAATTTGAACGTTATGAATTGGCATTACAATTCTGTTTGCCTTCTCAGGCTTCGAAATGAAAAAGTATACAAATATGACAAATAACTGAGATATATCAAGAAATTACTTGATACTTTATACTTAAAGTACTTTTCAAACAAGGTTCATGTTTTAGGTTGTTATTAGAGAAAGTAAAAGATGAGTGTTGAACTTTTTTCATTTGCTGCTTTCTTTTGTTTTAGGGAGTTTTAGCTGTTTTTGACAGGGGTGCGGGGGCATTCGAGCATGGGGCAAAATGTGTACTTTTTGTAAGTTTTATAGCGATTTATTTTCTCAAGAGTGTAAAATCCTTTAATTTAGAAGTCTAGACGATTAGAGAATGTTATTTTGATAAACGTTTGCCAAAAGCATGGAATTGGAGACAAAAAATTTTATCCAACGACATCGAACAAAATGTTATCCTCTTCTACGCACCCGTCGCCTGTAGGTGTGCAAAAGCTTTGCTTATTATTGATCCAACGACAACAAAAATATCCTTTACTTTTAGAGGCTAAATCTCAACAAATGGTGGTTCCGTGGGCTCAAAAGCAAAAAAAAATGAAAAATGAAAAAATGAAAAACAAAATATATATATATTTTTTTTAAACATTAATAATGGGCCTTGATATTAAAAATCCCTGCCCTCTAGGCCATGGCGGCTCGGGGGGCCCTCACGGCGGAGGCGGCGGCGGCGGCAGCGGCAAGATGAACCGCATCCCGGCCAACCTGCTGGACCAGTTCGAGAAGACCATGCCGCTGCAGCGCGACGGCTTCCACACGCTGCAGTACCAGCGCACCTCCACCACCACCACCACCACCACCACCACCGAGCAGCGCAACGAGAGCCCCGGGCGCATCCGGCACCTGGTGCACTCCGTGCAGAAGCTCTTCACCAAGGTTATAGACGCTTCATTCATTGTATAGTTTTAGTTCGTTTTGACTTTTTTTTTTCCCCTTCTAATTCGGTTAGTTTAAATACATTTCTAAGAGCAGGTTTGCTAGTTTTTATTTGTTTGTCATTTTTTTCTCTTCGCCAAGGATTATAATAGTTTATGATTTTTCATTATAGTTTAGTTTTATAGTATTTTTTTCTCCTTTCTAATTTAATTAATTCATTAAAATGAGCTTCTAGAGCGGGTTTGCTAGTTTAAATTTGTTCTCTTCACCAAGGTTATCATAGATTTGTATTGTTCATTATAGTTTAGTTTTAATTAGTTTCTAGAGCGGGTTTGCTAGTTTATATTAGCTTAATGTTTTTGTGACAACGCTTAGTTTTGAGTTTAGTTTTGATTTATTTGTCAGGTGCCGGATTCAAAAAGGTCAGAGTAAGTAGGCCTATTGTGTAATACAAATTCAACAAAGGATAAAGGATACCGGTTACTGTTGGTAACGCGAAAGGGCATTTTATCTCATTTCAGTTTGTTTTAGTCAGCTTTGTAAACGCACAATACAGTTTCCCTTTTTGGTATTTTTGTGTATTTGGGTATGTTTTATTGATTGAAAAAAGATTTTTCAATAGCTTATGTTATTTCGCTGCTTTTCGTTAACTATACTAATGACCTCGCTCTTTCTTCTTCACCAAGTCCCACTCGCTGGAGGGCTCGTCCAAGATGAACGGCACCAAGGGGGGCGGGGCGGACTCTCACCACAACAACCACAATAACCACCAACACCACCACCACCACGGCCACCACAAACACAGCAAGCGCAGCAAGAGCAAAGAGCGCCGCGCCGACAGCAGCAGCACCACCGGGGGCAGCGGCAAGCAGCGCGGCTCGGCGGGATGGTGGAGCTCCGACGACAACCTGGACAGCGACAGGTCTCTAACTCATGTTCTGCTGAAAACGATAATGGGCGACTCTTATTCAAAATGTCCCAGGTCGCCTGGGACGACATTGAATACGCAAATATTATTTTTACCGGCTCTTGGCGTCTCCGTCGCCTGGCAACGCTTTGCTTCCGCGTTGCTTCCGCAAATATTTTCCCTCCGTCCACACTAATCCTCGCGACGATCTTTAGCTGCGTTTTTCTCTGAATTGAAGCTCCGATTGAGCTGATCGTACAGAACATCGATGTTTAGGTGCTCAATAAAAAATTCCCCTTCTACAGTTTGTGGTAAAAATAAAAAATAAACCTTTAGTTATACAGTTTGTGGCAAAAGCTTTGCTCAAACTTATTTTTTGATCTCCTTGCCCCCTAGCCTCTCTTATTACCTTATTTTGTTCTTGGGGAAAAACAACAATATGGGAACTATATTATGCACAAAAAAAAAACGAATTCCACAAAATGTTTAAACTCTGACGTGACAATACATTCTGCTCCTGACAGCACGTATCGGACGCCCAGCATCATGTCGCGGCACCCCGCCGACCACCACATGGGCCACTGCTACCCCCCCGAGCACCCCGCGGCGCACGGGGGGCACCACCACCACCACCTGGCCCTGGGGGGCGGGGGCGACCTGTCGCTCAAGGCCTCCAAGAGCAACAACGACGTCAAGTGCTCGGCGTGCGAGAGCATGGCGGCGGCGCCCGAGGGCAAGTTCATGAAGAGGAGCTCGTGGTCCACGCTGACCGTCAGCCAGGCCAAGGAGGCGTACCGGAAGTCCTCGCTCAACCTGGAGAAGCCCTCCTCCATGATGACCTCCGACCTCAAGCCCAGCCTCCGGCCCTGCCACTACCTACAGGTGAGCTGCCACCTGACCTTCCTTAACGTGACGAGGTGAGCGCCGGTTTGGTGGTCACCTCATCCCCTAAAACTGGAGTATGAATAGGCTTTAACCTTGACCTCAAGCTCAGCCTCCGGCCCTGCCACCATATCCTATACCGCCACTCTCCAAATGTATTCAATTCAATTCAATTCAATTCAATTCAATTCAAGCAAAAAAAGTGGAACAAAACAATACACGGCGTACCCCCATTTGAGAACCACTGCATTAGGCCACATTGGACCCCCATGACTGACAGTGTACTGTACCAACGCTGGTCCATTTGGTTCCATTGGTACACATTGAGTACACATTGAGTCAGAGTTACAGACCTGTAAGGGTCCATTTGGTCCATAACTATCAATCATTTGGCTGTGTGCAGACCTCCTGGAACCACTTCAAGAACCATTGGTTTATGAAATGTAATGTGCACAGGATGGGGAAAGTAATACAGTACATGCTCACTGTTGAGCAAGCAAAGCTACGTGTACGGTGGTTATAATGCGTAATATGATGTGGGTTTTATCCGTCGGGTTTCTTTATTGTATCTATTTATTTATCTTGTGTAAATAATTCATTTTGTTCTGGTTCATTGTTACATTGTGGTATAGCAGTAATAATAATAAATGTATACAAGGGGGATGAAGAGGTTTGCGCGATGGTCCTACAGTAGTGCATATAAGGAGCTTGAGAAGGTTCTTTGTGAGAGGTTTTCGCTCCTAGACTTATTTACATCAATTTAGATATCTCTGTGTTTACGTAAAAGCTGCAAACTGACCTTGGCAATTGCTTTTACACACAGTGAGGCAGTTTTTACCACGCACAGGGAGTTGTTTGTTCATAAACCTGACCATTTAGCAATCTATGCTGCCTTTGGCTCTGAGCCTGTACGAAGCCACTTCACTCTACGTCTGAAACGGTCCGTCGCTTGGGATGGCGTCGATCTTTGATTGCCTAAAGGCTCTCAAGCTTTGACACTATTCTACTGGGGAGGCATACTTTGGTTAGACATAGCATTGGTTAGACATAGCATTGGTCCGACTGGATTAAGGTTGGTGAGGGGTGTGTTAAAACGACTGGATTAAGGTTGGTGAGGGGTGTGTTAAAACGACTGGATTAAGGTTGGTGAGGGGTGCGTTAAAACGACCGGATTAAGGTTGGTGAGGGGTGCGTTAAAACGACCGGATTAAGGTTGGTGAGGGGTGCGTTAAAACGACCGGATTAAGGTTGGTGAGGGGTGCGTTAAAACGACCGGATTAAGGTTGGTGAGGGGTGCGTTAAAACGACCGGATTAAGGTTGGTGAGGGGTGCGTTAAAACGACCGGATTAAATTTGGTGAGGGGTGCGTTAAAACGACTGGATTAAAACGACCGGATTAAGGTTGGTGAGGGGTGCGTTAAAACGACCGGATTAAGGTTAGGTTTAGGTGTGCTGCCCCGTGGGAGGTTAGGGTGAGGGTTTGAGATATCGGACCAATGCTATGTCTAACCAAAAGCATGCTAGCATTGTAGCTAACATTCTAAGAGCTATGTACAGCACAGAGCACGGAGCTCTATATACAGCACAGAGCACGAAGCTGACCGTCTCAATTAGTTAATTGTCACAGCAAATCTTTATTTAGTTCTAGTCATATTTGAGGGGCGCTAGCCACTATGCACAGCTTTGTGTGTGTGTCTATAGAACGGGATGTGATGATTTGATTGGCTGAGCAGTGAGCACGGAATGTGATGATGTATGATGATGTAAGAGTGTCCCTCACTTCACACAAGTTTGATTTTATTTTTTGTAGTCATCTGAAATGTTTTACTTTTAGTCTAGTTTTAGTTAGTTATAAGAATGTAGGGTAATAATTTACAGTTGATGTAGTCCACTGAAATTTATTTTGGCAGGCCTTCCTTATGGCGTCGTAATGCCTGATCTGTGGAGTGGATCGGCTACCGATCTAAAGCTCACAAGGCGTCGAGTGTGTCACCTATCTGCAACTAAGCATGAAATGACACTCTACTCCACTAGTCCGTCCCTAGTTTTTATTTGTTGACAAAATTGTAGTTAATTTTACTATATTATCAGTATATTTAGTCATAGTTTTAGTCATACGTTTTATTTTAGGTGGTCGACGAACATCTTTCGTCATAGTTTAAACTTCTAGCCATTGAAATCAACACTGGTCTCAACCGGTGTCTGCCTCCTCAGTGGTTGGCTCTGGTGCGTGTCTGTCCTGGATGTTCCACTGTGTGGTTTGGAAGGAACCAGCTCGCTGGGATTATTAGTAATCCGCACAAACCCATGAGTGGCTCTGTTGGGAAACCCCATAGTATCACCAGGATCAATTCACAATGAATCAGCACTTTTCAGTCGTACAAGGAATTGCGTGAGTGTTCGTATTATAATATACTATACAATGCGTTGCACACTTAAGGCTTTAACATTCCTTATATCACGGGATGGAAAATAATAATAATTAAAAAAAAGATGTCCCAAATGACAATGTAACAACAGCACTCACAACCTGAAAACGTTGATGGCATGGTTACCGCCCGCAGCTAAAATAAAGCGAAAGGAATATAAAAGGGAAGAGCCCCTCTGAGACTCTGGCGTCGTAAACAACCAGCCGGAACATCACTCAGACGATAGAACGTAACTATATGCCGTCAAAACGGACGTCAGCAGAAAGCGGGGAGTATTTCTGCAGTAGCACATTTATAACCATAAGTGATGATAATTATGAACCAGACGGGCAATACTGGCTCCTCTCAACCTCGCGTAATTTTTTCCAATCCCAGTAAGTGCACCATGCTCTCACACACAGCGACAACAGCAAGACTTCAGTGCAATCCCCCCCCCCCCCCCCCCCCCCTTCCCTGCACACACACACACACACACACACACACACACACACACACACACACACACACACACGCTCACAGAGACAGTCTTTTCGTTTGGTCATTCAGTGGCAGTAGCGTCCGAGCCACAGCGTCATACACAGTTCTAAAAATAGCCCCCCGCAGGGCTATTTTTAGTCTAACATTATCAATCCCATCGATGGAGGCTGACGCATCCTCCCTGAGGGAGCCGGTGCCCTCTCTGAGAGAGAGAGAGAGAGAGAGAGGGAGACAGAGAGACCATAGAGGTATACAGAAAGAGGAGAGGAAGAGAGAGCGGTGGTGGAAGTGTGCATTCACAGATATATTGTGAAACAAAAAGGTTGACACTGGTTATGGGAGCTCACCTTATTGTTCGGGAGCATTGAGAAACGCACTTTACTCTCCTCCATCTCTCTACCTCTCTCTCTCCTACATTTCTGCATTAAAGAGGTGTCTCTTGCAGTTTGACCCAACCCAGCCAAAATCTTCACCCCCAAATACTAGCCAAACATGAACTCACTCACCCACTTCCACCCCCCCCCCCCCCCCCCAAACACCAGCGCAAAGCGAGAGCTATAGTGTGATATTTCTGCTGATAGGGCGTTGCGGTGGGATTTAATAAGCCAATTAATTGTCATGTTGTTTTGCCAAAGGTGAAGGCTTTGGAGGGAGAGGCTGCTTATTAAAAAAACTAAGAAGTGCAGAGAGCTGCAGAAAATAAGAGCGCTCACGGTGCAGTGTGCACCACCCACTGACTGAATGCTATGACCTCGGCACCACCCACTAAATGCTATGACATCACAGTCACTTTGCGCACCACCCACTAAATGCTATGACCTCACAGTCACTTCTAATTGCCCCCCCACCTCCCTTGTTCTACACGTTGCTTGCCTGGGCCCCACCGTTCCAGCCTGCTTCGCTGCATGCGTTTTGTGTTTTGTTTTGTCACTTCGCTGGCCAGCCTCCTGTTTGACTCGATTCCATAACGTCACCTGCTACGTAGCCACGTTGTTGCTCATAATGTCATCGGCCAGCGCCTTTCTCCATGCTTTTCTCACTGTAGAAAGGAATGGCGCCAGTTCGAGACTCGAGAGTAAAACCTACGGTAAAAAGTAAACACTAATTTGATTCAGTAGTCGACTGTGTCAGATTCACTAGTACAAAAAACTGACGACAGCAGTAGCTGCGCATGTCAAACTGGTGGATTTTTTGTGTGACTTTGATATCAGCCACTGATGGCATAGCTAGCATCTTTAAACTCTCAAAGCTCTCTTGAATTGTATCGGGTAGCTACTACTGTTACTTTACCCACTTAAACCCACTATACTTGGTAAAGTAATACTTAGTTCTCTTTCATTATTGTTAAAATATTGTGTCAATTAGTTTGATTAACTGTTACACCTCTAGTACATTACAGACGTTGAAATCTGGATGACTCCAACTTCCTGAACCTCAACGAAACCAAAACAGAAATAATGATCTTTGGCCATGACACTCCGTGCATCTTCCACAACCCTGGGCCCTTTCAACCCTAAAGTTCGCTCGGCTCAGTCAAAAACCTTTGACGTTACCTTCGATAATAATTTCACCTTCGACAGACAGATTGCTCCGTGGTAACAAGCAGTTTCTTCCAACTCAGGCTCCTGTCCAAAATCAAACCATACTGTATCTCCCTCCCAAACAAATTGTTCTTCCATTCATGTAATATTTCGGCCACGAGTGGTTTATTACAATGCATTGTATGTTGGCATCGTCTTCTCTTAGGCGCTTGCAGCTGGTTCAAAATGCAGCCTCCTTACCAGCAGCAGAAAACACAACCACATCACCCCCGTTTTAGCTAGATTGCACTGTCTCCCCGTCAAGTTTAGAATTGATTTTTGAAAATGAAGGTACTTTTATTTGTTCATAAATCTGTACATGGGCTGGCCCTCTCATACCTATCTGACCTCTTGGTTGATTATATCCAGACCTTTGAGGTCTGCCGGCCAGCTACTTTTGACTGTTCCACCATCTAATTTAAGATCTAGAGGTGATCGTGCCTTCGCTGTTTTGCAGCACCAATGCTCTGGAATAGCCTCCCTTTTTATATCAAAAGTGCCCAGTCTCTTCTTAAGACCCATCTTTTTTCCATGGCTTTTGATCATTCCTGATTTTTCGTAACATAAGTACACACAACAACAACATAAACATATGTGTGTTTGTCAATGTCCGTATAGCTGACAGGAAATGGAAGTGCACTCGGACCTAAGCTGATCCCACAGCAACGCAAATTCTCTGACAGGGTCCCTATAGAGACACTCAATTGCCTGCTATCACAATGTTGATTATCGCGTGTTCAGGTAAACGGCTTTGGGTCCCTCCAGACACGAAGCCATTGTGTGTGAAATGCAGACGTGCGGTGGATTGGCAGTGCGATGGATTGGCAGTCAGCAAAGCGCCTCCATTCCAATGTGAAACAGCCTGTAATTGTCAATATCTGGGCTTATATCAGGGACCATTTATATATTATACAGTGGGGTCTTAAACAGGAGGGGGGTGGGGGTGGGGGGGACCAAATATTTGTCTGGTTTTGGCATTAACCAATTGAACCTACCATCCACTTTCTGAGACGAAAATAGTATGGGTTTCTAATTATTGAGGGTTTAAACTAAAGTGGTTAACTATAAAAATACACATTACCAGCAGGAATCCAACAAACGTTACACATTGATGGCGTGTCAAACAAGTATACGAGGCTATCTATGAAATCTATGAAAAGGTTTAATCTGCAACACAATCTTATACAGTGTGTGTATGTGTGTGTGTCCTTGTCCTGAAACATGTTGAAGACCCATATTGTCTGCCATGTATACACAGAGTAGACTGAGTGTTGCGACGCGGAGGCGGCAGCAATGTGTTTACTGTTTAGTTAACCCATTCTGACCTGAGATCAGATTCATAACGAGGTTTCCACTATGGACACACACTGGTCTGATGAACCCATTCTGACCTGAGATCAGATTCTAAAAATGTCAGTCATTCTTCGATTTTTCAAAAATAGCAGACCTACAAGCTCGTAGCGCGCCACTCGGTGGCGCGCTATGAGCTTGTAGGTCTGCTGTTTTTCAATAGCTAAAGCATAACATGATGCTGAACACCAAAACGGGTTCCCGGTCAGAATGGGTTAAAAGGTCAACCTGTAGCTCATTGTCTGCTCTCTAATGAGATGTGTCAGGAGAGCAGGACCCCCGTCCTGAGGCAGAGCCAGTTCAGACGAGGTATTTAGTCAACGTAATGTGGTGGAACAGGTCGTGTGGGGACACCGACAGGGAGACGGAGAGACGGACTGACATGGGAGATGGACTGATCGAGAAATAGAGAGACGGCAGACCTAACGGGGAGACAGAGAGACAAGGCTGACTGACAGGGAGACAGACTGACTGACGGCAAGACAGAGAAATAGAGAGACAGACCAACAGAGAAACAGAGGCCCCTTTTCCTCCAAATTAAGTTTAGGTTCTAGAACTGGTTTCGTTCTAGATTCTTAGAACCTTGATGCTTTCAGGGAACCGGCTGCCTTTTTTTTTAGGTTCCAGTTCCGAACCAACTTTTAGTTCAATATTAATATAATACTGGTTCAATATTAGGCAGGGAAAAAATAACTGAACTCAACCCTGGTGGAAAAGGGGCCATATAGAGACAGACTGGTAGTATAAGGAGATAGATGGAGAGACAGAGAGAGAAAGACGGAGACAGAGAGAGAGGGAGAGAGACTTTGATCGTTTCGGTTTCATTGACTGACTTCTTTATTGACATATTTGTGCAGTACAAGTAAAACATGTGCGTACAGTACAATAGTCAAAAGGATGAACACAAAAAGATTGATTGAATACTTTATTAACAGCTTGCAAAAGGTACAGAGGTACAGTTCGTAAATGTAAAAAATTACCACAAAATGCCCAGAGGTGTTCGAGGAGCAATACAAATATATTTTCAGAAAAACATTGAGGAGTAATCTCTTCAAAAAGTGTCTAAAAAGAGAGAGAGAGAGAGAGGGTAATTTATTTTGGCACGCTAAAACAATTGTCTGGAAGAGAGGAAGAGACTCTTCCAAAGACACAGACTCATTAGGCCTGGTGGGAAAAGAACCCAAATTGAAGTGAAGTGTGTTGTGAATCCAGACAGAGAGAGAATATGAAAAGGGCTCTAATTTTCATTCGGTCAAACAAGCAGCCACATTTTCGGTGGGGCACGTCCACAAGACCAGACGGCAGCAATGCAATATACTCCCAAGATAATACTGGATGTAAAAGATGAGAAATAACAAGAAAACCCAGATTAGTCTGTAAAAGTAATTTCAACAGCAAATACAACCTTGGCTGCAGCAGTGTTGATTTTGACAGCAAGTTGTGATTTTAGTTTTCGTATGAATATTTGTTAATTTGCTTTTAAGGGCCTTTGCGAACGTGAAGCGAGGAACGCAGGCGTTGTTGCCTGCATCAACACGGGTCTCCTCCAGGTCTGTTGAAGAGGGGGGCGCAACAACGCAAGCATAAAAAAAAAGAAGCCGAACAGAATCCAGGTCTGGTGAGTCGTGGGCGTGTGCACGTAACGAGCACGCGCGCAACAAATCCACGGGACCGCGCTCACGTAAATACGCTTGCGTTGTCCCACCGCGACTTCTCAGAGCAAAAACGCAGGTCTCATTGAAAATGAACTATAGGCGCGTATTATCGCTCCCCGTTTGCATGGTTTCAGTGTTAGTCTAGTTTTAGTAGACTAAATATCACTTTAGACTTTAGTCGACTAAATCTGCATTTGAGTTAGTCAACAAATTCGTTTTTTGGCAGGCCTTGATGCCGTTTTAATGGCTGATTTTACACTTCGTTGCATGCTGAAAATATAGATCTATAATCTCACACACAACGTGTTGCAGCGCGGTAATTTCAAGGACTCTTGAGTCAGAGTTACACACTCGTACGGGGACATTTGGAAACCACTCAAGGACACTTTGAGACCCGCTGGTGTAGCAGAGTGTTCCCAGTGAGCCAACATGCACAGTATCAGCATAGCACCCTGACTCTTCATCAGTAACACCTGTGAAGGAAGTACAGGGAAGGGGCCCGGATGTTTGAAGAGTTATTCTGTCTGCGTAGAGAGCCTACTCAATTTGCTCACGAGCGCATGAAGCACCCGGAAGTACCTTTTCTTTCCGGCATTGGCTCCAACGTTGGAGCCGATAGAGCAGAGTGCGCTGGCGATAGAAGCAAGCACAGTAGAATTATAAATGCAGAAGTCTTGCAATACCAGATTCTATGCCTTCAATAATCCTCAGTGGTTCCGAGGGCTGGCTTAACACGCACGCACACATTATGCACAGTGACATTTACACAAAACACAAAATCCCTTCACGTACGCACACACACACACACACACACACACACACACACACACACACACACTCTGACGGGCCTTGAAGTAAGCTTTGAAGATTACCTCTGAGGAACACTTTGTGCATATCAGTCCGTGAGTGCGTGTGTACGTGCGTGTTTGTGTGTGTGCAAGTGTGCGTGCATACACTCTTGTCAGTATTTACTATTTACCATCTGTACCATCATGTTTCCATGACATGTACTGTAGGAGCAAACCCCAGGCAGCATCCCTATTCTGGTGGGAACCGAGCTTGTAGACCTGCTACTTTTGGAGAGGACCTTTGGTGTATGTAAAAAGATCACACCTGTGTGAACTGAGTGGTGCAACTCCCAACCCCCCCCCCCCCCCCCTCTCTCTCACTAGCAGGCAATAGTGCAGCATCATCTCTCTCTCTGTTTCTGGCACAACAGCGCCCCTACTTGTAGTAGGTAATAGTCATATAGCCAGACACACGTCACATAGGTGGACACATAGGTGAAGTGGTGAACACATAGGTGAACACATACGTGAACACGGACATTGCTGTTCCTTGGAGTGGTTGCACCACTCAAAATGAGCGTACCAAGTAAGGTTTATGTGGAGTCCTTGGGGCTGTCCTGGACAGTCGGCTCCACTCTGGACCACTTGGCAGATGTTGTGGTATTGTGAACCACTCTGGACCACTTGGCAGATGTTGTGGTAGTGTGAACCACTCTGGACCACTTGGCAGATGTTGTGGTAGTGTGAACCACTCTGGACCACACTGCTTTGGTTGTGTATTGTTAAGTTATTATCATAACTCCAGGCAACGTCCAAAACGCAGCCAAACTTTTATCATTCACTCTAAACTCTGACAAGTGACTCTTCTTCTGGGACATGACATTCTGTCTCCAAAAAGCCCCATAGTCCACGGCGCCCCTCTGAGGCACATAAGTACCATTACAGTTGGATGAAGTGTACTCGGGTGCGGTATAGAATCAAGGCCAATGTGAATCATACATGGCCGGCGGGGAGCAAGCAATCGTATTCGCGAACAGTTTGAATCAATCGGACTCAGTGTGACTCTGCCCAGAACATTCGAAGGATCAGACCCTTCCTCACCCAGCAGTCAGCCCAGCTCCTTATCCAGACATCAGTTGTATCAAAGACTACTGTAACTCTCTCCTTACTGGTCCCCCTCCCGCCATGTGCACGCTTGATCTTCAACCAGTCAAAACTTTCACACGTCTCCCCCTTCTCCACTCCCTCCATTGGCTCCCAGTTACTGCCCCCACAGAGTACAAAACACTGTTGGCCTACAAAGCATCAAAAATCTTCAAAGCCTATAGCTGATCCAACCCTACAGGCCCTCCCGCTCACTCAGATCAGCTAACACAGGGAAGCTGTCAGAACCTTCACTAAAACATCCGGGACAACGCTCAACACGTCCCAGACTCTTCTCCCTTCACTAAAACATCCGGGGCAACGCTCAACACGTCCCAGACTCTTCTCCCTTCACTAAAACATCCGGGGCAACGCTCCACACGTCCCAGACTCTTCTCCCTTCTGGCTCTCAAACTACGAATGGACTCCACATTGCAGTTAGAACTGCAGTTTCCCAATCTTCCGCCGTAGCCTGAAGAATCACCTCTTAAGACTTCACCTTAGCGGTAGCGCTTCCTGTAGCCTTGAAGACCTTGCAGGCATATGCAAAAGGTTCAAATGTAATGTAGATAGCATGTTATGTAGACGGACATAGTTTCAATGTACAGATGATTTATGCTTTGATATTATGCTGTTTATAGACTGATGAGCCTAGATTACTATTTCTATGCATTTGATGTACTGTACTACCTCTTGTTGACCTTGCTTCCTGTAAAACTGTGGACTAAGAGCGTCTGCTAAATGTGGTTATAGGTAGAGAGAGGAGACTGCTAGATTGATTGGTGCGGTTGCATGTGTGTGACTCCCAGAGCAGAGTGCCTGTCGCATTATGAGCTTGTAGATTTACAGTATACTACCGTATTTGATTTTTTCAATTGCCCCATGGCTCCCTCTGGAGGCCCCCACCTTGCATAGATTTACACAAACACAAAGAAATGTATGTCAGCAAAAATTATATTGTGTGTGTGTGTGTGTGGGTGTGGGGGTGTGCACGCATGTGCGTGAGAGACAAACGGACAGACAGGCCTGTTTCAAAACACACACAGCAGTCTCCATCCAATCATGTGCGAGGAGATGATTGGCTATAGAGTCAGGTGGGTGGGATTACAATGATTGAGCCTTCAGGAGTCGTCCCCCCCCCCCCCCCCCCCCCACCTCTCCATCACTTCCTCTTTTCTCCTTTCTCTCCTCTCCTCTGTGTATGTATATCCCTCTCACCCTCCCTCCCTCGCCTCTCATTCTCACTCTCTCTCTCTCTCTCTCTCTCTCTCTCATTCTCTCTCTCTCTCTCTCTCTCTCTCTCTCTCTCTCTCTCACACACACTATCTGGCTCGCTCCAGCTCTGTGTGTGTGTGTCTCTCTCTCTCTCTCTCTCTCTCTCTCTCTCTCTCTCTCTCTCTCTCTCTCTCTCTCCTTAGTTAACGGCAGTGACTTATGTGTGTAGGTGGTAGAGGCTCTTCAGAGTTAATCAATGAAATGCACTGCAGCCTCGCTCGCGCCGGGCCCGCCGGGCGGCCTCCTCCAGCGCTGCTGCATGCCCGACACAATCCTCCTCCTGGCGGCCCGGCGTTAAGTAAAGGCAGAGAAACTCGGCTCATAGTCAAAGCGGGCGATGCAAAGCTGAAGCGGCGTGTGCGTGTGTGTGTGTGTGTGTGTGTGTGTGTGTGTGTGTGTGTGTGTGTGTGTGTGTGTGTGTGTGTGTGTGTGTGTGTGTGTGTGTGTGTGTGTGTGTGTGTGTGTGTGTGTGTGTGTGTGTGTGTGTGTGCCTGGCTATACGACGTACTGGCCCTTTTTTAAAAGGAGTGTGTTGTTTGCGTGTCGGAGGCTCGGGGCATGAATAAATGCAGCGATGTCAATAGAAGGCACCGCCTTTGTAACGTTCCGCTGTGGGAGAAGAGCTTTGTATCTGCGGTGGTTGCAGTGTGTGTATATAGCCTTTTGAATCTTTCTACGTTACACTCGCGTGAATGCGATTCATGCAGAGTCTGCAGGCAAACTCTCACGCGTCTCGAAACGTGAGGATGCATGGAGCCATGTACGTTTGACCGGCGGGGTCAAATGCTTATACATGGCTTGCTCTATGCTTGGTCTGCTGACAATAGCCCATCTACAAGCTTGTACAACGACGTTGTGTGTAGCGTATGGAGACTGTGGTGTAAAGGCACATGGTGTTAACTGCCAACGTCAAAAAGGAAAAGCCTTGGCTTTGCACGCACGCGCGCTCGCTCACGCTCTACGTGCGTGGAAAGATCTAGGCATTTTTTAACCATATAAGCATCAAGCCGAAAAGTAGCAGTTCTACAAGCTCGCAACACGTCGTGAGCTTGTGGATCAGCAATTATTTTTTACTGCATTACACTGGCACGCATAAGTATATATAAATCATGCTATAGCTCTAATTCCAATTCCTAAACCTCTAAATGTCCAATCCTAAACCCAACCTCAACATTTATCTACTTCTAAAAGTATTTCCCAGCCATAAAACGGGAACAGGGACATGGTCTTCACAATGTCTATTTTCTAATCATTATTCTACTAAATGGTGACGCAAACACACGCGAGCGCACCCGCAGTCACGGAGGGAGTCATGCAGATTGGAGAGTCTATATGGCTATAGTTTATCAGCGGAATCCAAATGAAGGGGATCTGGGCACAGCTTGAGTCCGTCCTCTGGTGTGAGCGTTCATTAATTACACGTCTAAAAATATCAAACCCTCCAAGACTTAATTAACCCGTCGACTCCACTCCGTACACTCTGCACGTGTGTCACCGAGAGGAGATGAATCGTTCTTATCAGCGTGTGTGTGTGTGTGTGTGTGTGTGTGTGTGTGTGTGTGTGCACGCGCGCACGTGCGTGTCACATCTGATAGGGCATATAGTATTATTGTCGCTGTCCGGCAGGTTTTAGATTTTTCTTTTCATAAATCAATGCTACTGAACACCCCTTACGTCTGTGTGTTGGCTAAAAACAATATAGAAGGCGTGCGAGTGGCAAATCGAGTGGCAAAGTGATTATAACGTTGTTTAATGCAATCCGATGTTGTAGTCACAATAATACAGTAAGAGTGGGTTGCAATGCTAGGTTGTAGCAGAGTGGAACTGTCCATGGTGCTGACTGAGCAGTGCAGCATGAACTTTCTCTCTGTCCATGGTGCTGAATCTGAACCACACAAAGCCACCCTTATCCATGGAACAAATCATTGTTTTGTTTGTTTCTTTTGAGGGTACATGTGTCACCATGTGTCTTAGTGGGGTTTTTTATTGTATTGTATTGTATTTATTGTGTAATAAATGCAGCTGGTCCTTGTCTCCAAGACAAAGTCCTCCAAAGGGAGACAAAATAAAGTAAAGTAGTAAAGCACTAAGCCTCACAAATCCCACTGCAGTGTTCAGTGATTGACGCTGAGCTGTACATGCACAGCACAGCACAGCACAGCACAGCACAGACACCACAGCACAGACAACACAGCACAGCACAGACAACACAGCACAGACAACACAGCACAGCACAGACAACACAGCACAGCACAGCACACACTGCACAGCACAGCACAGAACGCACTGTTCTAGACAGCACTGCCAAAGTCATTAGAGCCTTTAATTTGTTATGACTGCAGAATGTGATTTTTTTTTTAAATCAAAACTACACATGATTGCAATCATGTGTTTGAATTTATCATTTCCAAACAACAAAAGCAGCTCCTTGCCAGTGTCATCAGTGATTGCCCTCATCCTCCATAATAAAAACCGTTCTTGGCATGCTGCTGTTTCTCTTTTCCCCCTGGAGAAGGCAGTGTAGATGAGCTGAGGCGAGGAGCTAGACGCCGACTCATTCGTTCTCTCCTCCCTGACCTTTTTGGTGATGGTGATTGGGGAAGGCCAGCATGACACCATGTTCAATCTAGCTAGCGTCTGGCTGGAAAGGTTTCCATTCTGGCAGCTCGGGTCCGGGTGATGTGCTGTGTCTCAGTGTTCCACTCTGCTATAGCCCATTAAGAGCGGGAAAGCATCTGTGTCGCTTTAGCGTTTTAAGTAATTTTAACCATTGTTTTATATTTTAGCTGAAAAATAAGTAAAAAAAAGTATTATATATGCTATTTTTTTATTTATTTTAATCGTGAAAATGAGTGCAAGTCTGGAAGAAAAATATTTTGAGATGGAGGTCAGCATGCTAAATGTATATAATGAAAAAGGTTGAGCACCACTGATATAGAAACATAGGTTTTTCAGAGAACTGTTTCAGGCCTCACTGGGCTAGAGTCTGGGTGGAAAGGCGACGTGCTTGTGTGCTGTTTATATGCATATAGCCTTGGGGAGACCACAGTAAAACAACAGCATCACAATCATTTAAACCACTTTATCCATTTAGGTTGTCATTTATTTTATTCATAAAATTATGTTTATTTGACAGGGACAATACAAAAAAACAATGTATCAATTATACGAAAGTATAGCCGAGGCTAATTTGCGACCCCAGTCGCTACAGGCCTTTCAAATCTACCTAGTAAAAAAAAAGGTATTTAAAAAGGGACTTGCATGAAGCTCCAATCTAAACACGTACAAAAGCGCGCGCGTGCGTGCATGTGCGTGCGTGCGCATGCACACTCACACCCAATAATAATGGGTGTGAGATGACATGACAAAAAGTATCCGTAGCTGTTACAGAGACAACACCTTTGTTCTGACAAGTTGACAACACCCTACTGTCTGGCACAGGTAGCTACACACACACACACACACACACACTGCACAAACAAAGTTGCACGCACACACGTCCACCCACGCACACAGCACAAAGCGTCATCCCTACATAATGGTGGGTTTCTTTGCACACAATTACAATTTAGCCAAACATGCAAATGCAGGATTGGAATAAACAAACTCTAGTCAACCAACAACACGCTAAATAGGCACTTAAGTAGCTTGTTGTAGGGAACAATGTAGTGCCTCAAAGTAAATTAGTGGATTAGCATCTATTGACACACACAGCACGCGCGCACTCACGTCAAGAAAGTGCTTGAGAAATCAGTAACTCAACAGTGTCAACATTACTCCTTGTGCATGTAGCTGGCTGCACACAAACAGTCATGCGCACACACACCTGCATGCACATGTGCATGCGTGCAACAACACACACACACACACACACACACACACACAGGTTTAACTGCTAATTTTGATAATTGGCCTCAGGTCTTAATGGATTTTCAACCCCATATCAAGGCCCAGCGAGCAGTTGAGACGAATAACAGTCCAAGTCCAAAATGTATTCTGACCCCTCCCCAAAAAGGCCTAGCTGTCCTGGCCCATAATCCATGATTTATACATTATGGATACTTGGTGTGGACTTAGACTGTTATTCGTCTCATCTGCTGAGCCACGCACCACCATTTGATGAGAGTTAGCCTCTTAGGCCAAAGACTTAGAATGTTTTTGATAAGATTTTGTCCACAAGTCCATGGTGTTTTGACGTTGGTACCGTAGGAGAGAGAGCAGGGAAACGTTGCTCAAAATGAAGATCATTCTATACATTCTCTAATTGTGTAGACTTCTTGTAAATTAAGCAACGCAGATGTTTAACAATAATTTCACTCATGAGAGTGTAAAATGAAACCAAATGGCCCCATTAGGCTCCATTTGGTACTGCACGTGAGACACTGTAGAGGAGGAGATTGTGTGCACATCTTGTATCCAGTGGCCGG
Organism: Protomyctophum bolini; assembly: GCF_963924005.1. NCBI lineage: Eukaryota > Metazoa > Chordata > Actinopteri > Myctophiformes > Myctophidae > Protomyctophum > Protomyctophum bolini. Next base: position 21,175,948 of record NC_137876.1, read on the forward strand.
CCTTTTGACATAGTGGGCAAAAGCCTGTGGGCCGATCAATGAATGGGCTGATGGCCATTTTAAGATCATTACGTCAGTTATCGGTAGGATGTTGGAGGGATGTTTTTCCAGTATAAATATAGTGGTGGTGTTAGGGCTTGTTCGTTTGTGTGTGCGCATCGGCGGAGCCGTGCGGTAGAGTATCTGCTATCTACGTGCGGGTTGTGGTGGGCCCGTGTCGATAGGCTAAAATGATTATTTTTGGAGCCAGTCCAGAACCTGCTATTTAGGCCATGGTGCTGGACATCGAGGAAGATGTCAAGGAGAAGAATAACAAAGAAAGGAAAAAACTAAAACATCGGCACACTGGTTTAAAGCTCCCAAAATGTATGTTCTTTAATAATGCCGCAACGTTTCGACATTTTAAGTATATTTCCCTGACATTTGCCATTAAATAAAATACATATTGGGAGCTTTAAACCACTGTGTGCATGTTTTTACCTTCTTCTCCAGGATTGATTGTTTTAAATTTGACATCTGAATAGTTTTACTATTATGGCATGGCCAGGCTAATTGCGTAGATATTAGTCTGGAACTTCGGTGTGGAAGATTGTATTTATAACTGCAAACGGATTCCAACGTCACAGCAAAACAAGTCTATTTGAATAGTGGGCTCTGATTTGGTCACCCACAACTCTGGGGTGAGCGAAATGTAATTCAAACTGAATAGCAGACCCAATCTGCTAAGGGAATTTTCTTTTCCTGTGGCACATTTGTCTGCTTTCCAGGCTACTATGATTTAGATTATAGTAGCCTGTACTTGTACTGTACATTGACATTACAATTGGCTTGATGATGACTGGTCAGAGCTTGAGATGATCATGCTTTGCCTTTTTCATAATAGAACCGTTTATGATATTTTTTTTCAATCTAATGTTACATTTTAGAAAATTCCGCGGCCACAATTTGAGCAAAATGCAAATTTGCAAACAGAGTTTTGTGTGTGTGTGGGTGGCTGGCTGGCTGGGTGGCTGGCTGGGTGGGTGGGTGGGTATGAGCACGGAAACAGCATGGTTGCTTTTCACCACCTGTGCGCAACCTAACACACACAAACGCACATATTATAATTAACTGTATATATGATGATTGTGGGTGTGCCAGTACAGTGACAGTACAGTACAGTACAGTAGAGGGTACAGTAGAGGGACCTGTGGGCCGAGTTGCACCACTCACTTCACACAGGTGTGATTTTTAAGGTATTTTTGGGCCTTTTTGCCTTTATTGATGCTATAAAAGGCAATGCAAATGTGAGCACCGCGTGTGCTTTGTGGCCGTGACACTGTACATCACATGCCGTTTACAAACCCAGCGTTGTGGGTCTTGACTTCAACTATATACCGGCCAATCACAGCGGGGCTTTCCGAGAACGGCGGCGAGCACGAAGCGCTCACTCTGTTATGTTTCAATGTGTGACATTTTCCATCAAAGACCTTATTATTACTGTATGTATTACTTGGCACGGCGATGGCTGCGATGTGGCATGTGGAATTGTGGATGATTGCTGCGCTACAGTATCTGCTAATGCCCTGACATTTATCTGCTGATGTATATACGGTCGGTCACCGCCAGTGACTCACATTTTAACCCATTTAGACCCGAGGCCGATTCTACAAAATGTCTTCTAAATCACATCAACAGTTTTCCGTTTTTAATGTCGGTGGTTCTCAAACTGTTTCATGTCAAGGACTCCAGAAATTGTATGAAATTGGCCGCCGACCTCCATCTGAAAATAATGGGACGCCCCCCACGGACCCCCCGGAAGCAAAGATAAGAGTTAAAAACGTTCACTCTGAAATAATATAATATTCAAAGATTTGCGCCATATTTTCAAGCTTTTTCAAAAATAGCAGATCTACAAGCTCATACGGTAGTATAAACATAACACCAAAAGGGGTTCCCGTCCTGAATGTGTTAAGTACCAGTACCCTATTATTATATAGAAAATGCTAAATACAAAAGTCTCTTACAAGTTCGGTATTATAGATGTACTTCAGTAATTATTATCATCAAAATGTAGGACTCATTATGTAGGTCCCATTTCACGTTCAAGTTTATTATGTATACAAATCCTTTGAAAAATGTTGCCACGCGTGGTGAGCTTGTAGATTGGCAATTTTCAAATTGCCAAAGTATATATAGGTCTGAAGTGCTATAATAATAGTCAAAATCTACAAAGTAACTATAATAACGTTCTCAAATAATTGCAGTACAGTAGCGTAAAAAGGAAAAATGTTGCCTTTTATTTGAGATGTAGTGGAGTAGAAATAAAAGTACAGAATTGAGTAAACACACACAGTTACTTTACAACACTCGCTCTGACATTAAAGTGAACATTTATCTACTGACATACGATCTGTCACCGGCAACCATCGTGGTAAATCTATTTCAAATACAGACCAGTGCAAAGCAAACAAAAAAACAAACCAGACTAGAAGAGTCTAAAGACCTATTCATACTCCAGTTTCTATCCAGGCCTATTCATATACTTAGCTTTGTTATTACTCGGTCGGGTATTGAACCACTTCCTTTACTTCTCATGCTCTGACTTAAAGGTCCAGGTCTGCTCAATTTGGGGCACGGGACGCATAGCATGAACGACCACGATCGAGGTGTGCGACCAATTCACGGGCCCTTCGATACAGTATGTAACGTGTCGATACGCAACCTGTGAGCCTACAGTATGTATTATTCATTGCCTCAGGCATGCTGCAGCTGAGCCACGTTGAGGGTTTTGGTCTGAAGTCTTACGGTCCCGTTTGGCGTTCAATGCACTGGGGGGGTAATAGGGGGGTGGAGGGATGGGCTGTCAATCTCGCATCGGGGCCCGTGGGACATTCCCTCCGCCAGTGAGGTGGGAGCTCATTGTCTGTTCAGTAAACTGACGACCTCCATGCCTGATTCAACATGCTCAGGTGAACGGCCATACCGCTAATGGCCAACTGCCACCAGTGGTGCAAGACACAGAAAAAAATTGTATCTACGGTGATTGTCAACCACAGCTTTTCGTCTAATGCCAGCTTGCTGTGTCGAGGCAAACACCTTGCACCTACAGTAGCAGTGCAAAAGAAAAAAGTACACGAAAAGGCTTCTCGGTTTCAGTATAGCGAGAGCACTTACAGTCAGTAACATTCAGGTCAGGGATGAAAGTACATATTAAGCCAGTCCTGCTAAAGTGTTCAGCAGTGCTGACTCTGCCGTCGCATGGTATTGGGAGCAGTGGGGATAGCAGCTGCCTGCCTGCCTGCCTGCCTGCCTGCCTGCCAACACACACACACACACACACACACACACACACACACACACACACACACACACACACACACACACACAATGTACAACCCGTCATCACAATCACATTTCCAACAAGAAAAACGAAAAACATATCTGCTGGGGCTCGGTGGCATAGTCGGTATAGTGCTGTCGCCTCACAGCTAGATCCTAGGTCCTGGGTGTTCGATTCCCGCTGGGGACGATGTGGGTGCTGGGGGCGTGTTCTCTCCTCCGTGTCATCAGTGTCCATATCCCCTGTAAAGAATTGTGTGAATTCTATTAACGAGCTGATTGCTCAACCGATGTCAACCTCCACAGAGTGTCCAGTTAAAACACAAATGATGTCTGTTCAAAGATATTTATTCCACTTCACACCCACATCAACTTTCCACCACTCTTTTCTGTGTTACACTCGTGTGGTTCTAGAATAGCAAAGAAAGAATACAGGGAATTCACAAACCTGACTAATAAAACAATTAACAACTTTAAATAATCAGAAATGTGAATGAAATATTAATATGAGCGACATGTAATGCTAACATGAGCGACATTCAAACTACATTTGCATAAGACCATCAAAATAACAAAATGATTAAATCCAGAAACATTTGTAGTACAATTGAATGACTTATCATAATAAGATACAGAAAATAAGTTTGTTAGCCGCAAATTCAACTAAACAGTACAAATAATAATTGCACATCATTGCAGAAGGTACTCACTTTTAGTTGCACGCACACTAACATAAACACAGAATATCCAAAGCAAAAGCAAACTCAAACTCTTCTGCTTATGAAGAGAGAAAACACGTCCAGCTTCTCTCTCAGAGGACTCAAGAGAAATGACTGAGGCAGCCTGTAAGCACAGGCAAAGAAGCCCTAATCGTTAATTGACCACACCTGGCTTGTGTGTCAGGATGACCTGATTATAATGCAGACACTTAATTGCACAATACCAACACTGCTGACATGAAAGGACTCTAGGCAGTCAATGAAATTGGCCAATATAGGCAATGCTGATATGTACCAAGCATACTGAATGGAATGCACCATGAAAATAAAGAACACATATTAGTCCGAGGGCAATACTTGCTGGCCTTTTGTACACCCCTCACAAAAAACATGCAATAATCCTGGTCTCTAAACTAGCTCCCCCTGGCCAGCACCAGGGGAGCTAGTTTAGAGACCAGGGGAGCTAGTTTAGAGTTCCTTTCCCCTGGAGGGAAAGGAACTGGTCCAAATAACGTGCTCCTTCCACGCACTATACGTCCGGCCAGGGAAACTCTCCCCCCCCCAACCCCCCTACACACACACTACCACCACCACCACCACCCCCTAAATTGCTTATAAATTGTTCCAAATTGTTCCAGGGTTTTTAATCCGCGCTGGGAAGAACCCCGCTGTGAAGCTGCCGTAATTCCTAAACGGTTTAGTTACTGGCTAACGTCAACTTCTGCTGCAGCTGGCTGACTGATAGTGAGGGCTGTGTTTTTTGGCAGGCAGTCATTTTCTTTCTCCAATGTATAATTGGAATAAAAGGACAGACACAAATCGTTTGTCACGTTTCATGATGAAGATGGTTTTATTTGTCATTTTGTTCGACGATGACGGTCAGTATTCCAACACGGACGACTTCCTTTCTGTAACTCTGCAAGCGTAGTGTCGTTTAAACTGCAACAAGGATATTCCTCAGATTTGGAGTCTGACAAAGAGCAAGAGCCTTGTTGCTTGAAATGTCAATATTCGCTGCCTCGAATGACATGACGACCTTCTTTCTTTTATGTTGGGCAACAATAAGGCACGCAATGAATGAATGAATGGCTCTGAACACTGCTAGCCCAACACTCCTGCTGACAACCTCATCAACCCAAAACTAGCCAACGTGCTTCCGGGTCAAACCCCGCCCCCCCACTTGCAGATAAAAAATCCTTGTAAAGGAGGTTACTTGTTTTTGATTGTGTTTTGATTTTATTTTCACAGTCTTAAGTTCATTAGATACCGGTATTTTGATAATGCTACTGCCGCCGAATTAGTTACATTTTCGCTAGAAACGGACTGTATCAAACATGACTGACTGACTGTCAGAGAACACCTCCCCAATACCGAGACGCCTCCCTGACAATATCGCCAAGAGACAGTTTGTTTATTTTTGGATAACTTATACGAGAGGATTTCAAGGTGACCCCATGTTACTCTCCATGTAGAGGAATGACTTCCGCGAACCAGGAAATGAGCGAGTGACGTCAGGACTTGGAGGCACTCTATATGGTACCTCCAAGTGTAACAACAATAAAACACAGACGTATGTATCCCAGTGAAGCAAGTCAGTACGTAACAAAATTAAAGAGTTTGGCGGGCCGGTCCCGCCGCAGCCATGCAGGGACGTTAAAGTGACAGATAGACGGAGCGCGGGTGCCACCACCTCGACCGACCTCTGTGCATATAGCATTTAACCCATGTTGGGCGGGAACCCCTTTTGGTGTTTTAAGCATTATGTTGCAGACCTACAAGCTCATAGCGTGGCACCAAGTGCCGCGCTACGAGCTTGTAGATCTGCTATCTTTTTTGAAAAATCGTGAAAATGCGGCACAAATCTTGGAATATATATTCTTTCAGTTTTAACTCATATCTTTGCTTCTTGGGGGGGGGGGGGGGGGGTCTCTGCCTGGAAGAAACATATTTTCAGATGGGGGTCGGTGGCCAATTACATTTAACAATTACACTTTTGGGGTCCTTGACATGAAATATTGAGCACCACTGATATAGAAACATGAGGTATTTCAGAAAACTGTCAGGATTTAGAAGACTTTTCTTTTCCTCGACGTCAGGCCTAAATGGGTTAACGATCAATGACAATGTCATCCTTTATGGGCTCACATCAGAGCCCATAAAGATGCATGTCTACATACTGTATATTACACACACTGTGGTACAGTATGTGCAGCACGGCTTCGCTGCAAATCACACATGACAAAAGAACTGGTGAGGGGAGAGAGAGAGAGAGAGAGAGAGAGAGAGAGAGAGAAAGAAAGAAAGGGGAGTGTTTTCTAGTATTAACGTCGAGCACACGTGCAACACACACACACACACACACACACACACACACACACACACACACACACACACAACACGCAGAGGTACTCTGAGGTACAATACATTCCTAGTAGCCTGGGGCATAGTGTGTGTGTGTTCCTGGAACGTTAATACTGACTCAGCTGTGTGCTACACTAGTCACGGTAATTGCTGCTGTACGGTTTAACTAAAGCAAGATGAGAGAGAGAGAGAGGCAGGCTTGTGTGTAAAGATATTGAAATGAGTCTATGAACTGTTGTACAAGGGTGAAGTTGTATCCAGTTAATTTTAAATTGGTTACACGTCCCATCTCCAACAAATCATAGATTGTTCTATCATAGCAAGAGCAGCACTTATACTCGGCATTCATAATTGTACACGCTCTATGCATAATGCGAACTTCATAAAAGAATAATGTTACATAATTCAAGATCATAATTCCTGATGAATCTGATGCACTGTGGGTAATCTGTGTGCTAATGATGTACGTGTGCACATACTGTTGTTTGTGTGATGAAAACGAGCTTGGTGGAAACCTCATGTCTAAAAAAAAAAAGAAATGAGTAGTAAAACTGTTTTACTGTGAAAGCTGATATATTTTTTTGAATATGTAAGTCCCAGAATAGGGATTTTATAGGGTTGAACCAGCAGGATAAAATGGCAGTGCATAAAAAGTACACGTCTTGACTTGTTCTGAGGTCAGATGCAGTGGAAATATATCTGCCATATGACGGTCCTACTCCATCTCAGCCTCAGGTTTTATGCCTCCCATCTGCTAATAAATGGGACTGACACAGTCTAGCCCGGTTTACAACCATGCCTGAGTCGAGAACAAACAACTTACAGAGATGAATGGAGGCGTTCACCCACCGACTCCGTCAGAACAGTCTGTCCCGATCGGATGAAGGACGACCGGAAAACGCTTTGCATGTTTTGTTTGATACAAATGATGTTTGATTCAGGGTGCAACAGTTTTTTTTGCAGATTTAGGGCCTTATTCTCGCCGTGCCTTTGCCCTTATATTATACCTAAAATCCTTTGCCTTTTGTTTTTTTTTAACTATTTTAAAAACATTTTAAAAATGTTCAAATATAGCCGATAAGGGGAAGGCGCTGACAAAAATAGGGCCCTTAGTTTCATTCCAACTTCTTGGTGGACAAAATGTTTAATAGTGAAAATGGCAGATCTGTAAACTTCCAACGCGTCGCATTGGACTGCATTTCGAGTTTGTAATGCTGCGTTCACACGGGCAGATGCAAAAGATACAAAGATGCATCATGCAAAGCTACGCAGAGTATTTGTAGCTAGTACAAAACGTTGGCTGCATCTTTGCGTCTTCATGTTGCTATAGCTTCCATTGACAATGAATGAATTTTCTAAACGCGCCGCTTCGTGCTGCGTTTCGCGCAGCATTTCGCGCAGCATTTCGACCTCGTGGATCTGATGCTTTTGATGCGTTTGTGTGACGCTGTAGTAGTATGATCTTTTACTTGTAGCAGAGTCTTTCTACACTGCATTAAAACCTAACCTAACCCCATCCATTCATGCCCCCCCCCCCCCCACACACACACACAGGTGCCCCAGCAGGACGAGTGGGGGGGCTACCCGGGGGGAGGGAAGGACGAGGAGATCCCGTGTCGGAGGATGAGGAGCAGCAGCTACGTCAAGGCCATGGGAGACGAGGAGAGCGGCGAGTCCGACTCCAGCCCCAAGACGTCGCCGCAGAAGACCGCCGTCCGACCCGGACCGGACGCCATGATGAAGGCCGTCATCAGGCCCAGAGACCTCCTCCTGGACTCCCAGAGGTACTGACGCAAGACACACACACACACACACACACACACATGCAGGGCGGCAGTGCCTCAGGGCTAGAGTGGCCGGTATAGAGCGGCTGGGATGTTCCCAGTGCGATCCATGTGTCCGAAGTGTCCTTGAGCAAGACGCTGAACCCTTAATTGCTCCCGATGTGCTGGTGCCTTGCCTGGTTTTCCCCCCGCTGCCTTCGGTGCATGTCTGCATGAATGGGTGAATGTAATTCACAATCTACGTAATCTATCTCTTCTTTTTTTGGACAGTATACAGGTTTCATTCAGAAAACATTAAACATTTCCGTGAATCGTGGTTCAGGCCTCTTGTTTCACGGGGAGCCGTCTGTATTCCCAGAGTTTTGCCTGAGAAGCCCCGCTGGTCTTTTCCGAGTCTGAGACAACTGTGGCGAAAAAAGGTGCCACACAATAGCACAAGACCCGTCATGATTTGTCCAATGACTAGCTACTCTTAGCTGGAGCATTAGGCCCTTAATTAATATCCTCAATCTCATGTTGCTAAGACTTTATGCCTAAATCTAATGCATAAAGGAACTTAGTCGAGCCTAGGCTACAGGTAATAATGTGGCGGTTATATCTGTAGGTATAGCAGCGCGGATCCTAGAACACATTGTCCACAGACAACACTATAAATCTGCTGTCGTCAGTACGGCTTAAACAGTGCAAAAACACCATCCTATAATGAACAGTGAACACTGAATATAAACGGCACTCCATCTGAAAAATAGCCCAAGCTGAAGCCAATAAAACAATTAAACGTCTAACCCCTCTGTTCCTTTCCGTTTCCCTGTGACCTCTACAGCGTCGCCATTCGTATACCGTTCACTCCCAGCTCACAGGAGCAGAGTAGAGTGCTGGGTATAAACAACAGACCATAACCATGTTGACGTGTTACTTAGTCAACTGTGGGGGAAAAAAGGACTCGTTCATCTATTCCGTATTTCATCAATTCCATGAATGTCACTTTCAGTTTTATTCTTCGGCTATTAATTAAATTAGCACGGCACATAAAACCCAAAAGCCATACAGCAAGCGCTTGTGTTTGACAGACCCTTCCTCAACCGGAGTTCATTGTTGAGCGGACGGCCATTGTGAGCCGGCACTTGTTTAAGTCTTCCTCAAAGGGGCCCGTTCTTCCTTTGTTCCCCGACAGAATGTGAAAACAGTCATTACGGCGGGAGGATTCAGTAAAAACATTTGTATTAATATGTTTTTAATCTCCCCAGAACCGCTTCTGTCAAAAGCAGATTGTGTTCCGCCTGCTTCTCCGCTGTGTCAGTCTTTCAGCTGCCAGCGCTCGGTATATGAAGGTCTCCATTATGTGCCTTTTGCTCTAATACAGAAGAGACCCACAGTTGAACATTGTTCATACATTTTTTTGATGGACAGAGTGATGGACATGTTCCCATACTTTCAATTGTGTTTTTTTATATTGAAAAGGCTTGGTGGGATATTTGTACGTTCCTTCTGGAAATACATTTTTCTTCAACAAGTGTGGCCTTTATGCCCGGACATGTGGACATGTTGAGGGTGACAAAAGGCTCCAGCATGATTTGGCAGATTCAGACTGCTGTCTGACGGACAGGAGTGGAACAGCACTGGGGGGGCTTGGTTGTGACGCATGCAGTGCAGGTGCGTGGTGGACAAAGTATAGGCTACTGAACCCCGAGTATTACAGTCGATGTATAGAATGGTCATCCACAAGATGCGAGTATGTAGAAAGTCAATACAAAGACATCATGAAAGGCATCGCAAAGATGCATCCCGAGTTCACAACGGCATCGCAAAGATATTGCAGACGAGAATTATGTTCATTAAAACGGCGACCAAGATGTATGTTCAATGGAACATGTGGATTAATGTTCAATGGGGCGGCGGTGGCTCAGGGGTAGAGTGGCTGGACGGATGGTAACCACAAGGTTGCCAGTTCGAACCCGGGCTCCCCCAGGGTTTGTGTCGAAGTGTCCTCGAGCAAGACACTGAACCCCTAATTGCTCCTGATGTGCTGTTGGGTGCCTTGCATGGTTTCCGCGCCGCCATCGGTGTATGAATGTGTGTGTGTGTGTGTGTGTGTGTGTGTGTGGGTGAATGTGATGCACAATCTATGTAAAGCTTCCAAGGCGCTATATAAATGCACCATTAATGGAGATTTTGAAGGCTGTGTCGTGGTGAGCCCTGTGCAATGTGATGAACACTGATTGATCTCCCATGAACACATGCAATGGCATTCTGTAATTGTGGGTTATACTGCAGTGCTATGCCCATTTCTATCACAATTATATTCTCTCTCTCTCTCTCTCTCTCCCTCCCTCTCTCTCTCTCTCTCTCTCTCTCTCTGTGTGTCTCTCTCCCGTCAGTCCTCGTGACATTGGCGCCTCATTGTGATTCAGTGCAGGTTGTTTGTTAAATTACTGTTCTGTCATTCGCTGGCTCTTTCCTGGAAACACTGAATCCACGGCAGGCAACACTTGTAGATGCCGCACGCACGCACGCACGCACGCACGTGAATGAATGGAGACCTTACGTCATAGTATGTGTCTGAGCAAATCGACATGTTACGTCACGTACGATAAGAGCGCCCCTCACCTCACACGCGTTCGGGTGTGATTTTTCTTTTAATCCATTCTGAACGGGAACCCCTTTTGGTGTTAGCATCATGTCATGCTTTAGCTATTGAAAAATAGCAGATCTACAAGCTCATAGCGCGCCACCAAGTGGCGCGCTATGAGCTTGTAGAATCTGATCTCGGGTCAGAATGGGTTCATCAGACCAGTGTGTGTGTGTCCAGTGGAAACCTCGTTATGAATCTGATCTCGGGTCAGAATGGGTTAATGTGGAGGCACACTTCTGACACGTACCAAAGCATTGGTTTTCACACAATGGGGTCCTTCGACTCCTCGACTCCGTGAACTGGATGCCAGCAGTGTGTCGATAAACCCACAAGCCCAAAGCCAACTCTTCCTCCCGTGGAGAATACGTCCTGTGGCCACAACACAATGGGAGCGGGGTCGATGAGCTGACCTGCCAAATGATCCATTTATATTCCTTCCCACCCTCGAGAAGAACGCTCAACAGGTTCTCTCTCTTGTCTCGGTCCAAATGGCCCGGGTAGATTATTATGACTCAGTGAGGTGTGTGTGTGTGTGTGGGAAGGAGATATATAGATTTGTACAGTGATGGGAGAAGTATACTCACGTTTTGTATTACATTTACAGTAAGTAAATGTAATATTACCCTAAATCCTAAAAGTTTTCTAAAAATAAAAAAACCTGTTTCTATTATGTCAGTGGTGCTCAACCTTTTTCATGTCAAGGACCCCCCCCCCCCCCGAATGATATTTCTTTAGCCGTGGACCCCCATCTTAAAATATGTTGATCCAGGCACCCTCCAAGAAGCAAAGATTTGAGTTAAAAAATATTCGCTCTGAAAGAATATAATATTCAAATGTGCGCCACATTTTTGCTATTTCTCAATAGCTAAAGTATAACAAATCTTAAAACACCGAAAGGGGTTCCCGTCCTGAAAGGGTTAAAGATGTGGCAACAATCTTTATACTTAAACCACCAAAAGTACAAGTACTCATCATCATTATGCAGAAGGTCACATTCAATCAGTGTTCAAATTCCTCTGCAAATGGCAGATCTACAAGCTCACAGTGCGGTGCGTCGCTCTATAGGCGCGTTGTGTTGTGAGTAGATTGTCTATTTTCAAATAGCCAAAGTATAGGGCTGAAGTGGTTAATGTAGGTTTTGTAATAATAATAATAATAATACAAATCTGCAAAGAAAGTTACTAACTTTTAACGTTTTCAAATTATTGTAGTGGAGTAAAATTATAATATTTGCCTCAAAGTTGTAACTTAACCCATGTTGGGCGGGAACCCCTTTTGGTGCTAGCATTATGTCATGCTTTAGCTATTGAAAAATAGCAGATCTACAAGCTCATAGCGCACCACCGAGTGGCACGCTACGAGCTTGTAGGTCTGCTATTTTTTTTTTAAATCGAAGAATGACTTTTTAGAAGACATTTCTAGAATCTGATCTCAGGTCAAAATGGGTTAAGTACAGTACCTGAATAAATGTACTTACCGGTAGTTCAGTATCCACCAGTGGATTTATATATTATTATTTAATTATTTTCTTTGGCGGGGGGGAGGGGGGCATTGATCGTGTTGCCTCATGGAGCTGCTCTGTCTATTATGAATGGTCTGTAAACGGCCAGTGATTTATGAGGATGCAGTGGTGGACGAGGCCCATCACTCTCTATATGCTATTGTAGGATAATGGACTCTCTCCCAGTGGTTAGACTGAGGTCCATGCTGGTTCCCAGCTGAAAGGGAAAGCTATTGACCAGTATGGATCAGTGTGTGTGTGTGTGTGTGTGTGTGTGGCTGTGTGTGGCCTCAGTGGAGACTGAAGGAGAAGCTTGTTGAGGCATTTGTTATACCGCAAGAGTTCCTCATGGGTGCTCTCTCTCTCTCTCTCTCTATCTCTCTCTCTCTCTCTCTCTCTCTCTCTCTCTCTCTCTCTCTCTCTCACTCTCTCAGACTGACTCAGTATGCTTTATTGGCATGAATGTCAGATGAATAGCATTGCCAAAGCGTCAAGGATAATACAATTCAATAACAAGGTGTGTGTGTGCCTGCGCACGCTGTATTACTATACTTGTGAGGGCCAAATGTCCCGGCATGTGAGATATTATGAGGACAGATTTCCTGGTCCTCAGAGGAGAACGGACGTTTTAGATGAGGATTTATTCATTTATATTTGCACATTTTGTAGGTTCCATGCTCAACAACATTAGCCTGGTTAATAAACCAGACCGAATCAGCCGCTGGCAAAATAAAATTGCCTGCCGGCGGATTACGGTCTGGAGAGGCTCAATTGTACGCCCATTTCCTACACCAGAGAAATGGGGCGGCCAATCGGGACACGGTATGCAATATGGGCGGGCTTTGGTACAGTGACTTTCAATGCTTGAGACCTTTGACTGACAGTAGCTCTGACCAATTGCGTCAAAGAGAAAATGTTTCAACCCGCCCTCCTGGAAATGAAATCCAAGCTGAGCCTCCCCAGACTAATATCCCGCGGTCCGTGCGATATTAGTCTGGTTTATTAACCAGGCTACAACAACATGTCTTTGGTTTGTTTGTTTTTCACTTTTCATAATTTCAAAAAAGAAAAAATAATGTGAAGGAGAATGCCAATGTGTCAATGTCCCCGCCAGGGGCTTGAGATGCAGACCATAATGGAAAGTATTTGGTGGTTTATAAGAGAAGCGATTTCAAAATCGTCTTGAATTCGGTGGGAAGACAACTCCCACAGAGGTGTTAGCATTGTGTTATGCTTGGAAAATAGCAGATCTACAAGATCATAGCGCGCCTTGTATAGGTCTGCTATTTTAGAAATGGCATCAGGAGAATCCCATCATTATTTTAGAGTGGTTGGTGCCAGACATGGTGTTATGTCTCACTGTGCTTGTTGAGACCCAACCAGAAGAATGGATCTTTTTTTCTCAGAAACCAGTTAGTGCCATAGACTGTAAAAAATATGGACAAAGCGGTCTTATATGGACGTAAAATGAAGCCTGTCAGTCCTTGAACTGTAAGTCGCCATCTTTGTAGATCCGTTTGGGCCCAGCTGGCCATTGGCTGGCCCAGACAACGAGGCGGGACTTCCCCCCCCCCCTTCTTCTTTGTTGGTTTTGATTTTGACTCGAACGGGGGGTGGCTCCCAATCATAGACTGTACGCCCCTCTGAACATACGCGACTTTATGGTCATTTCTTTAAATAAATGGGACCATAGTTTTCCAAAAAGAATATTATGACATGAGAAATGAGACTTTAAACTAGTGACTGGAAGCAGAAAGTATTCATGACCATGTTTATTAAGGTAATACAGTCTAGGTGAAGTTGGGCCCAAATACATGGTACTCTATGGTAACTCTATGGTAAGCTAGTTGGGCCCAAATACATGGTACTCTATGGTAAGCTATGGGGTTTTTTGGGCCCAATGACAGCTGCCACAACAGGCCATTATATGAACTTTCAGGAAGTCCCGATTTCCTTAGTGGCTTCACAGAATAACTGTCTGACTGCCCCCCTGGTTGGTACATTTCGAGGGCTTTGTCCCTCAAATAAAGAAACTCGAATCATCACCTGTTGGAAGGTGATGATGGGAGGTAATAATCCCCCCCCCCCCCCCCGCGTCTCTCTCTCTCTCTCTCTCTCTCTCTCTCTCTCTCTCTCTCTCTCTCTCTCTCTCTCTCTCTCTCTCTCGTTCAGATGGCAGGTTCATATCCCACATAATTTCCACTTTCTTCTCATCATCCATAAAGAATTCATCACAGTCGGAGGTCCTTTTCGTCTGAACTCTGCACACGGGGGCTGGCTTGTGGATCTTTATTTGAACTTTCATTCGTTCCTGCCTCAGCACTTAACACCAGTTGTGGCCAACACGTCTCCAGACGTCTTTAGAAGACCCCCCGTAGGGAAATAGTTCAGAACCACTGATATAGAAACATTGGGTTTTTCAGAATACTGCCAGGATTAAGAAGACGAATGATATAAAGCCGGATCGCTAGAATCTATATTATATACTGTATATGTATTTTTTGCTTTGGAATCGTTTTGGAATGTAAACACCTTTTATGTGGGTGTTGCGCTAAAATAATTGCAGATCTACAAGTAGATATTGTAGATCAGCTGCAGCATATACAACCCTGAGTCCAACCCAAGTGTAAAATCAGGCATTACGACGTCATCAAGGCCAGCCAAAATAAATCTTTGTCCACTAAGATTTAGTGACTAAATCAACATTGTTTCAGTCTGCTAAAATCTCATGATATTTAGTTGACTGAAACTAGACTAATACTGAAACTTTTCAGATGACCGAAACCATGACTAAAGCTAAATGAAATTGTGTTCACACGCGTTGAGTGAGTTTGTAGATCTGCCGTTTGCGGCGCGTGACGCGGCGAGCAAAGTATCAATCAGGCGTTCACAGCTGCCGAAGATGTCAAAGTTAATGTATTCACGGAGTGACACGGAGTCAAGGATTAGCCCCTCAGCGAGATGAATCAATCACTGATACACACACACACACACACACACACGCACACACACAGCCCCACACACACACGCACGGACACGCACACACACACACACACACGCTCAGTATCAACGGGTGCCATCTGTCTGGCAAACGAAGTCGTGCTTCAAAGTGTGTGATGATGTGTCCTAGGGGTGCAGTCAGTCCAGGCTGCAAAGTGCCACCAGCCAATCAATCCAGGCTATTTTGGGATTTATTTTTTTATTTTTTTAATCATAACTCACATTCATTTATGCCCCCCCCCATCACCCCCTCCTCCCAACACAATTAGCCTCTGGAGTAGTTGCAATTTATCAAAATTAA
Source organism: Protomyctophum bolini (assembly GCF_963924005.1). NCBI lineage: Eukaryota > Metazoa > Chordata > Actinopteri > Myctophiformes > Myctophidae > Protomyctophum > Protomyctophum bolini. The sequence goes on from NC_137876.1 coordinate 21,191,567, forward strand.
TGCAGGCAAACGCATTCAATAACTCCCCATTTGCCACAAAGTAATTATTCACTCCAGGAGGCTATATGCGTTTTGTAAGAAGAGTCTCTCTGTCTCGGAGCTCAAGGTCGGTGCAGGATTCCCAGTGCATTGATTTGCTGACGTGTGACGCATGAGGCTATACCCAACCCAGCACACTGTTTTAAAATGCTTTTCAGTATAGTAGAAATCGCACCCGTGTGAACTGAGTGGTGCAACTCCATGTGGGGGGTCCCCCCGGTGGGTACCCGGAACTTCCAGACCCACAGGAACGCGCCCGGGGTGCCAGCCCCGAGTCGGAAACGGTCTAGAAATGACAGAGTTACGGTACTGTGTGGGGGAATTAGCATTTCGCAGACACCTCTCTCTCTCTCTCTCTCTCTCTCTCTCTCTGTTTCTAGCACAACAGCACCACTTTTGCCCCTACTGGTACTCTAAACATAGGGACGGACAGGTACATGGACATGGACACATTGCTGTTTCTTGGAGTGTTTGCACCACTCAAAAAAAAGCCCAAAAATGAAGGCACAAGGGGTAAGGCAGTGTGCCCATATTTTCACCAGTGCCTTAATACCCCTTATCCCTAAACTTCCTTGCCTCTTTTTTACTATTGTTTTGAATAGTTCAAAATGCCGATTACTAGCTCAGAACGTGTCGAATTTAAAGATAGTTGTCAAAATAGTAAAAACAAAAGGAAAAGTGCTGACTTCAATAAGGATTTATTTCATGTCTGTGTTGATTGCCCTCTTTTCAAAAACCTCTAGTAATATGTTTACAATTTCAGTCTGCTCCCTCTAAGAGCCCCTTTCCCCTCCCCCCACACTTACTCTCCCACAGTACGTCTTCTGTTCAGTTCTGTACCATCAAATGATACGTTTAGTGCCTCTGCCTCTCGCTTCAGAACTCTGCATGTTTCATAATGTTTAAACTCTACACGAAGCCACCGGGCGCTGTCCACAGTCAAGCCTTTTGTTTAAACTACTGAGAGCACCGTCACTGGCAACATGAAAGGTAGACGGAATGTGCCGATAAGAGATTTCCATCCTTCTGTGCTTTAGTACGCAATAGAAGAGCCATAGCAACACAGTCTGACACATTACAGGTGCGCGTGATGAGATGTTGACACTTTCCACAGACCACAACACAATTCAACAGAACGTAATAGACAAGCCCATGCATACAATAACACAGTATGGGATAACGAGGCGCTGTGAGCTTGTAGATCAGCTTTTTTCACACTATATGTATCTGTTGAACCGAGTCAAACATCAACTACATGCTTGTCAGGATGGGGGCGTACACACAATGACCAACCTACATAATGACTAATAATAATAATGCATTTTATAAAAGCATGGCAAGAAATAGGAATACAAAGTAAAAACAGCATATGCAACAATCAATGTCTGTGGGACCCCGGCTTGGCTAAACTATAGAAGGGTCAAGTTAAAACTATAAAAGAAGAAAAACTAGTCAAAAAGATAGGTTTTTAAAAGCATCAGTAGACTGTGGCGCTCTCAGGTGCAACGGGAGGGAGTTCCACAGACATGCAGGCTGTTTGGCAGAAAGCCTGATCACCCGTGGTGCGGAGATTGGTGTGGGGGACGGGGAGAAGGTGGGTGTGGGAAGAGCGGAGGCGGGTATAGGGCCCATTTAACCCATTCTGGGTGGGAACCCCCTTTTGGTGTTTTAAAGCATTATGTTATAGCTATTGAAAAATAGCAGACCTACAAGCTCATAGCGCGCCACTCGGTGGCGCGCTATGAGCTATGTGCGGCATATTGCATTATTTCTTGGGGTCCTTGACATGAAGTATTGACAACCACGGAAAAAAAAGACATTTTGAAAAGACATTTTTTTAATTTCGACGTCAGACCTAAATGGGTTAAAGTAGTAAATGCACTGGTGAGTGAGAGGGGACATCTTGTAGTCAGTCCTGAAGGAGTTGGGGAGCCAGTGGAGAGAACGGAGGGTGGGTGTGACATGGTACATACCTACGCGCTCTCATCAGGATCCGAGCAGCGCTGGTGCGCCAAAGCCACACAATGACAAACCTATGCAGAATACAATAGACATCCAGAGGAGTCATGTCCAATTTTGCCTTTTGGAACAGACTGTGTTTAAGCGCAACTCTTGTTTGAAGGACGCTAGTTGTTTAATTCTGGGATTGCCACTGACAACATAATTGTCACACATTTGCTATATTATTATAGCATATTCATAATCACAATTCAACACAATTATGCATCCAAACTCATAATGTGACCTGGCATTGACATTATCATTTTCTTCGTCATAGTTTTAGTCTACGGAATCAACACTTTTATCATGCACACTAAAAGCATAACCACCACCACCCCCTATAGTAATACCGCCTCGACTCCTATTATTGCCTCATCAATTCACCGATTTGATCCAGAGTTTCCACGACATCTTGTGTGTCACCCCTGATCGTATTGGTGAAACCGCCCACGCAAACATTTACCCCACGAACCCCATACCGACCAGACTCCCCTCAAACACCCTCCAACAGTCCACACCTCCATCCAAACGGGCCACCGTACGGTGCACGTGGACCCGGCCGTTAACTGTCCCTTTGTTCTCTTTGCCCACAGCGCTTACCCTTTGGATAAAACCAACAGTGACATGCGTAACTACATCACCAATTTCGCTGCAGACTTAAGGTGAAGCTCGCTCTCCCCCCCTCGCTCTCTCTCTCGCTGTCGCTCTCTCGCTCTCGCTCTCGCTCTCTCTCTCTCTCTCTCTCTCTCTCTCTCTCTCTCTCTCTCTCTCTCTCTCTCTCTCCCTCGCTTGCAGTGGTCTGGCCTCTTTCAGCAGTGGAGAAACATATTTATAGTAAAAGTCCCGGTAGTCAAGATTGACTTGAATAAAAGTATATATGTGCACTACAGATTGAAGTATATACACTGTAAATCCCTGGAACATGTGACACGTTTAAAACCTAAACACCAGTGTGTAATAATAAAATGCCAAATGTTTATTGATGGTCATAAAATACAGTAGAACACGAGTTCACTCAAACACCTCATGGGAACACCTAGTGTTCAAATTCTAAACACCTATATGACTGACTTTGATTGTAAAAACTAAACATGTTTATGTGTTTAAAAATTGTTACTGGCGATTAAACATGTTCTTCTGTTTATAATCTAAACACTGTGACACGTTTACAAAGTGTTACAAATATGTGTTTATAACTTAAACGCTTGGGTTTAGTATACACAGTTCCCTACTTAGTTGACTTGCTTTGTATGGTCACTTTAATATTTACCTTGCAGCAATGTTAAAAATGTTCACTCTGATGGCAACAAAATGTACTTATGAAAGTATATAAAAGGTACTCATTATGCAGAATGTCCCATCGCACAAGTTTTGTGTCCAGGCCGAATGTTTGCCTCAGTCCAGCCCTGGGTGACCCCCATCGTCCCAGCCAGCCAATGAGAGGTTCACCTGGGGTGACCCCCATCGTCCCAGCCAACCAATGAGAGGTTCACCTGGGGTGACCCCCATCGTCCCAGCCAGCCAATGAGAGGTTCACCTGGGGTGACCCCCATCGTCCCAGCCAGCCAATGAGAGGTTCACCTGGGGTGACCTCATCGTCCCCTTCACTATAACGGCTTCCAATGCCGTCTACATCGCGACTACATATATGCCCACATATGGAGATCCCTGATGATGTCACGTGATGTCACGAGGCATGACCATATATGGGGGCGTGACGAACCAACGGGAAAGGCACGTTTTCATAGTGCCTGCGGTCGCAACAAAACAACTATACTGAGCGTGTCGGTATAGGGCAGCATGTCACCTATACGTACTTGGACCAATCAATAGTCTGACTGTAGGTGATAATGTCCCATTCAGTGCTTTGGCAGCATCCGGATGGGGTGCCTTCACACTGTCAACGAGAGGTTCACCTGAGGCGTTCACAGTCGACGAGAGGTTCACCTGAGGCGTTCACACTGTCAACGAGAGGTTCACCTGAGGCGTTCACACTGTCGACGAGAGGTTCACCTGAGGCGTTCACACTGTCAACGAGAGGTTCACCTGAGGCGTTCACACTGTCGACGAGAGGTTCACCTGAGGCGTTCACACTGTCAACGAGAGGTTCACCTGAGGCGTTCACACTGTCAACGAGAGGTTCACCTGAGGCGTTCACACAGTTGACACCGTCAACGCACAATCAGGCACAGCAAGCACACTGTTACAATCTGCTCAACGTACTGCCTGCTAAACCTCATACATAGCAACAACACACACACACACACACACACACAACCCCTCGCCTTCCTCCTGGCACTTATAAAGCTTGAAGGGGGATTATTGTGTTGTTATCGTTCTGAGACGCACGGCGACCCGATAAGAAACGTATCGATGTTTACCTTGGAATTATTTCATCATCATTTCCCCCCGGCCTGCGGTGTCTGACTGTCTCTCTCTCCCTCTCCCTCTCCCTCTCCCTCTCCCTCTCCCTCTCCCTCTCTCTCTCTCTCTCTCTCTCTCTCTCTCTCTCTCTCTCTCTCTCGCGGATGATGGCGGTGCTCTTGGAGCACTTTCAGAATTGTTTATTGCCCTGCAAACACACACACACACACACACACACACACACACACACAGAGACAATGCCTCGGCTGTATGACACGGCAAAGATGGATCGGGGGACTTTTAATGACACTGACCTTTTCCATGCAGACAAATACCCAGCTTTTAGGCTTTATTAAAAAAAACATATTAATAAAAGTTACTCATCCTTGTCTGACGGTACGGTAGAATTAGATCTGGCAAAAGGTTTGTATCCGTATATAGCGCGCGTCACTCCGTATAATCTCCCCAGCTTTTTATCTGTTTCTGTGTCCCATCGGCTGCATTTCTCGACTTTCCGTGTGCTGCATTCATTCTCAATCGAATTGACCCCCGGCCGACCATGTGATTCTCTCTCTCTCTCTCTCTCTCTCTCTCTCTCTCTCTCTCTCTCTCTCTCTCTCTCTCTCTCTCTCTCTCTCAGAGAATCAGAGAAAGTGCTTGCTCACTAACTAGCTCCTTATTTGCAATTCCCTCATCTCCAAGCATTGATTGGGTGCTTCAGCACAATGGCAAATCGAATTTCCATTTTCAGTATGCCGTTCGACGGCTGTCGAGGCAACGATCCTCCGAAGAGCGGAGAGATAGGCGGCCCCTCCTCGGGGACAGTGTCATAATCAGTCTACACAGTGAGCTTCAGCAGCTCTGACATGAATATAGCGCTGACTTAATTGTTTGTGTTGTGTTCCCTTGCACCTGCGTGTTATCCATAATCAAATGACTCAAATCACTTAAATTATGTTCCAAATGCATACACAGAATTACTCTTCCCACTTCCGGGCCCCTTCCCCATCTTCCTTCAGGTGTTACTGATGATACTAATTAACTAAGGCTCTGTTCCATTCTGGTCAAACAGAGTCACTGTGCTGCTATCGTGCATCTTGGCTCACTGGAAACTGTGAGCCAACTGTGAGCCTCTGCTACAGCAGTGGGTCTCTATGGCCCCTTTTCCTCTGGGGCTGAACCAGTTCAGAGCAATTCCACTGAAAAAATGAACTGGTTCAGAACCGTAAAAATTTGGTTCGGAACTAAAAAATACAAAAATAAAGGCCACAGTTCCGTGAAAGCACCAAGGTTCTGACCAGAACCAGTTCTAGATCCAAAGTTATTTTGGTGGAAAAGGGGCTAAAAGTGTCCTTGAGTGGGTTCCAAATGGGCCCGTATACGGATGTGTAACTCTGAGAGTTATGGGGGTCCTTGAAATTAAGACGTTTGAGAACCAGAGCGCCTTAATTGGTAGCATGGTTAACACCTGTGAAGGAAGTAAGGAAGGGGCCCGGAGGAAGCAAGGAACCTGACGATAGGAAAGGTCACCGATGTAATTGTCTCAATGCAATTCCAGTCGACAGATTCCTCACACTGTCTGGCAAACTGTGGCCCGGAAGTACGAAGAGTCATTCTGTGTGCCTAAGAACTGCTTATACGCTTGTCATCATGGCAGTGACTGTGGTCTTCTCTGTTGTTTTCGTCAACTAAAACCAAGACGAAAAATGTTCGGAAACTAAAATGAAAACTAAGCTATGATGACTAAAACTGAGACTAAATATACTGACGATTTCGCCAACAAATAAAAACTAGACTATGGTGTTAAGGAAGGGACTAGTGTAAAAGAGATCCAGTCCTTTTACACTTGATTGCATGCTGAAAATAGCATATCTACAATCTCACAACGCGTCGTGCTGCGACTGCTGCTATTTTCAGCAAGTGAGAAAAAAAAACTGTCATTACGACGGCATCAAGGGCTAACCAAAATAACATTTGTTTGACTAAATCAACTGTCGATTTAGTCGACTAAAATCTCATGACATCAAATCGACTAAAACTAGACTAACGCTAAAACATTCCAGGTGACTGAAATGTGACTGAAACTAGATGAAAACTATTCAAGAGACTATAGGGACTTAAAACCAAAATGTGCTGCCAAAAACAACACTGCTTCTCTGTCTCTTCAGCCAGAGCTACCACTTGCAGTCGGCGAGGGACATGCAGCAGCACCACCACCATCATCATCCTCATCATCCTCATCATCCTGGCGTCATCCTGGACCCCAACGGCGGAAACTACAACTCTCCCAAGTTCCGCTCCAGAAACCAGAGCTACATGCGGGCCGTGAGCACGCTCAGCCAGGCCAGCTGCTTGAGCCAACAAGTGAGCCAGGTGAGTACCGTACCGTCCAGCAGCGTATAATATATATATATACACTGTACTATACAATCTGTGACAGTGTTTGTCCAAGTCCCGGGAAAGGCGCGCCGTGACTGGCAGTTGTGCCAAAGAGGAGCACTCGCCCCAAAAAGCATGGTTCACGATACTGCCCCTATAGAGCGTCGCAGTCCCGCCCCCCTTTTCAGAACGACGAGCGGCCCAGGAAGTGATTCTCCGTTCATTTTCTCCATATAGGCTTTTCAAAAAGTACTTATTTAAAGACGGTTACGCCGCGGACAAAGCCAACTCGGATCGTGACAAATCATGACGATAATTACAATGTTTTGGGCCAAATCAAGTGATTAGTAAGAAGAAAAACAAAACAAATAGTGTTGTATCCTGCCTTTATTTTCTTCTTTCAAATTATTTGATCGGCACAAAATATTGTGTTTGTTGTCACGATTTAAAAAAAATTGCAGACCTACAAGCTATGAGCTTGTAGATCTGCTATTTCCAATAGCTAAATTATAACATAATGTTTAAAACACCAAAAGGGGTTCCCCCCCAACCCAGTGGGTTTCAGGTGAAAAAAGTAGGCTAGAAACGAGAAATGTATGCACACTGAACGATATCCAAAAATGGTTATTAATCAACTAAATAACAGTTTCACACAGACCTTTGTGAGTTTATCACCCATTTAAAATCACACTCCCAAACGTTTGCAAAGCACACAATATTGACCATGATTTACAGTTAAAAAAATAAATAAAGAACCATTGCATGGTTCTGTAAAAGTGAGGAAGTCATGACACAAAGGTGTTTTTTTTTTTAATAAATTAACGCCCTACTCCATCATACTACAGCATCACACGAAAGATTCGATATATGTTTTTTTTTATTGAAAAGTAGCCGTTTTTGTTTTGTACATATGAGGTTTCCACCCGACGGAGACCATGGAAATGGTTTAGAGTTTGACCTCATCGGTACTAATTCCCAGGCTGTCTTGTGTGCTTTTAACCTCGCCATGTAGGAGGCCATTAGAAGATAAAACATCGAGCAATAGAGCAAGATCGTTATCGTTGGTCTCTCGACATTGTCGAATGGGAAAGGCCGGCGATAACCATCAACCTGCTTCTAACCAAGAGCACAGCCCTGGTCACTGAATCACGGGATGCACGTCTGAGGATATATATATATATATATATATATATATTTATTTTTTTACAATCGTTAGAAAATAATAGCTCTTTGTCGAGATTGGGGAAACAGTCTATGAGGCAACAAGCCCCTCTTCAGCGTGTTCATGTGGTTCTCATGTCTGGGCAACGTGGTCTTGGTTTCTTTCAAATCAATATCTCGTTTTATGATTAAGAAGACTAAATCAGCCAAAGCACCACAAAACAAATGCCAGGCAATATTCATAAAAAAAAAAAAACAATTGCACATCTGTAAGCTGTAAAAAAACACATGTTGTTTCATAATATACCTTTGACTCCCATACCTCACTGTGAAATAGATGTTACAGTAAAAGCGAGAAAAGAGTCAAATGTAATGTTATGGAAAGATATTCCCAAGTAGAACTGCATTATTATGTGATGTTCTCCTGAATCTCTCTCTCTCTCTCTCTCTCTCTCATCCGGTAGTGCTGATTGAGCCTCTGCTGACGCACAGCACATTTCCAGCGTTAATTAATTAAAAAACAATTCCCGGGTCGGGCTCAGGCTGATGAATGTATGCCACGTGAGGGCTCGGGTAGGGGCTGGGGCTACAATGCATTTGGGCCAGGCTGCGGTCGGGGTTTTATTTTCTGGCAAATCTTTGTGTGATAGGATGTTTTATTTTTATTTTTTACATAAAATGACTTGAAACCTACAGTAGCATCCCTTTTCTGAGGGGAACATTAGTCTAAATCAACTCTATAAAATATTTAGTGGGGGTGTCCCTGCTTCATCTCTCGCTCTCTCTCTCTCTGTCTCTCTCTCTCTCTCAGAGCTTTGGCCTAAAAATAAATGTCAAAGAAAGACCCCCCCCCCCCTGGTTTAAATTGTTAAACGTAACCCCCCCCCCCCCCCCCCCCCCCCTCACCTCCCCTCCGCCAGGTGAGCGAGACGGAGCTAAACGGCCAGTTCGAGTCGGTGTGCGAGTCGGTGTTCGGCGAGCTGGAGTCCCAGGCCGTGGAGGCGCTGGACCTGCCCGGCTGCTTCCGGACCAGGAGCCACAGCTACCTGAGGGCCATCCAGGCGGGATACTCCCAGGACGACGACTGCATCCTCCTCCCCCCCGGGGGGCCCATGGCCGCCTCCAGCACCGTCACCTCCATACGCGCCACCACAGGTAAGCAAGCTAAGCTAAGCTAAGCTAAGCACTGGCTGGAAGTGAACTCTTTGTCTGTGGTGCGCCGTCTGTCCGCTAATGCCGTGGAACTGAATCACAGGACGGTTTGAGATCAAAGGCTGAGTGTGTGTGTGTGTGTGTGTGTGTGTGTGTGTGTGTGTGTGTGTGTGTGTGTGTGTGTGTTTGTGTGTGTGTGTGTGTGTGTGTGTGGGGGGGTGGGGGGGGGATTTGGGGGCAATTGTGATGAAAAGAAAATAAATCGTTAAGAAACTAAAAAACTGAAATATCCTTTTCAATTCGAATTTGATTCATAAGACGTTGCCATCATTGTCCAAGTAGCCAAATTACAAGCTCACAATGCATCACCGCGAGACGTGTTGTGAGCTTTAAGATCGGCCCTCTCCTCTCCTCTCCTCTCCTCTCCTCTCCTCTCCTCTCCTCTCCTCTCCTCTCCTCTCTTTTTAGTTTAGTCTTTTTTTTAAAGCCATTCCCCAATAAGGGGCCCCGCAGCCACAGGCTATATATCTCTATCCGGGGGTCCTTGGCATGGAAAGGGTTTGGGAACCACAACATGTGTTTAGGCGACAAGACGTCATCGCCTGTGAGACTGCACCCTGTGAAGCAGCTTCCTATATCGTTGCATGAGCCTCTCTTGTATCATGTGCCCATTCTCTTTTGATAGACATCTTGATTACCGTATAGCTTTGTGAGTCGTGCCAATTCATCCTGCTGTATACTGTATGCCGGATACAGTATGTCATCTGCTCATTCATTTGGATGCATCAGAGAGTAAAGCTATGAACCCTATTGAAAAATTATGTGGAATTGCCAAGCCAATTATATAAGGGAGCAAAAGTGTTTTCTCTATATTCCTTGTCTCACTCGCGCCACTCTTTGGCCGTTGTGAACGCGCTCACACAGTTTCTCTGAAAAGCTGAACGAAACGTGAAGTCATCTTCTTAACACACATAATACTCGATCACAGTTTTCTCTCACACAACCTTCACTTCAAAGACATTATTTTTTGTCTCATTGCAAAGGTCTCTCGAGGTCGTCATGACTATATGTACAGCTACAAATGTGAGGTCGCACTGACCCGGTGCACACTGTTGTGTCTGGGCATACGCTAGACTTTATTACTGTAGCCTACCTTTTAAAAGAAAAAGAAAAAAAGGTCACATTTGTTAGCCGCGCAGAGAATCTGGATCGTCTGGGGCTGCTGGCACATGTTTCGCTGGCGACGAGCCCGTGCACGGTACAAAACGTAAGCCAGCTGGTGGTTTCAAAACATGCCCAGAATGACTGCTGCAGGTCCACGGAGGATACAGATGAAGAATGTGGGAGGACACGAAGAACGAGTTGTGAAGTCGCCGTGGTCGTGGACCTCACTGATGTCCAACGTTAGACTCGCGCAGAAGCTAGAGCCGTGTGTTTGACGGGGAGGGAGGGCTCGAGGTGTGATCATCTGGAGATGTGCTTAATTGTGACCGATAAATCATATCTTTTAACCACTTAAACCCAATATATATTTTTGTGGGCCTTCTATCCCTCGACACCAAATCTATCTGCAACAAATTGCCGATATACAAGCTATAACAAATCATCACGTTGTGTCAGGTGTTGACATTTGGTAGATGGCTGGTAGATCGGCTCATTTCGCTGCCAATTATAACGTGCCCAGAACAGGGATGCTGGGGTTCATGTGGTTAAAATGCTTACACTGCTTTCTCAATAAACTAAAAAAAGATAATGTTTCAGAACTCAGGGGCTGATATTTGATGGATTTTGACCACTGTTTTTCAATTTTTCAACGAGGGGCAATTGGTGTTTTTTTTTTCTTTTTACAGACTGGTCAAATTGGACCTCACACTTTCAATAGGGTTCATACTATACTCCCTGACTTTACAGGGAGAGGTTTGGAAGCTTTGCTCACATTTGCCTCTTTTCATTGCACAAAGTACCACATTTGTTCCTGCCAGAATAAGAGAGCATGCACGTGAGGACTATGTTCTCATGCCTCGTTCACACGTAGCAGTGTTCATTCTCTGTGATGTGTTCCGGGAGCCGGCAAGATGTCCCAGCTTTGTGCATTGAAAAGGTGTGACGAATGCATGCTAGTACAAATTAAGATTGAGAAGGCAGTGTAAACTATGATCAGGAATGAGTCAAAATGGGAACGCTTTCTCTGTGCGCTGTTGGTTTCCAACAGACACTCTATGCGATTATATGAACCACATTATTACTCTATGTGAAAAAAATAAAAATGCATTCATAGGGGGTTGAATACAACGTAATGGGAGGGTGGTACGTTATCATTAAATGTTTTTTTTACGTCTTCCGTGGTCTTATTTTGACTCATAACGCAATGCATGAGTTGATTTTTTACTTATGAAAAGCACATTCTCTCCAGCTCCTCACGCCTGTGGCCATATGACAGACGCATATTTACATTTGTCTTTCCAGACAGAAATTATGTGCTGGAAGACTCTTGTTTGCCTGACCGGGCCAGTGCTGGGGAGGACTCGGACACGGCCCCATTGGCCCACGACGATCTAGGCTGTCCCATCAGACGAGACAGACCTTACCAACGCGATAGCTTTGGCGCCTCGGCCAAACCCGCGTCCGGGCCGCCGGTCTCTCCGTACCTCTTCAGGTCCCCGATGCCCATCGTCCATGACCCGGAGCGACCCTCGCCCAAAGCCATCCAGGCCAGCATCAAAGAGTCCGCCACCTTGGCGGCGGCCATCAGCATGCAGTGGAAAGAAGAGGTCTCGGCCATGCGTCGCGAGCTAGCCGACCTCCGGAGGGACCTCTGCACGGAGCTACGGGCCTTCAACAGTAACTTTAACACCTTCACGCAGCATTACAACACCTGGTCTCCGCAGGGCGGGGGAGCGGCGGCGGGGCCCGCGGAAGGGTCCGGGGCGAGGGGTGGTGGCGGCCTCGGAGCCTCGGGGGCCGATAAGGGCTCCGGGTCTACAGCCAGAATAGAAAGGAAGCCCCAGGTATCTAAGGTGTCCGTGGGAACTCAGGCCAGGAGCAAAGTCCTGGTCCGTCAGAGCACGGCCGACGCGGCTGTGAACTGTCCGGAGGAGGTCGGCGAGCAGAGGAAGGACCCGGGCGCGCGGAGACGTCTGCCCAAACAGCTGTCCATGGACCCCGGCATCCTGGCCTCTCCGTGCTCCATGTATGTGGAGAGTGCCATACCGATGTCTCTAGATCGCATACTTCCGCGCTCTGTTAAATCAACGCAACCGCATCCCAAGACTGTAGATCCTCCTCCCGCTGTGCCCTCCCCTCCCCCGGAGCAGCTCTCACACGTCGAGGGCGTCGTCTCACAGGACGTGGTCACCTCCCAGCCACCGGCTGCTGATTTCACGACGCCGCCATGCGCTGAGAGTCCCCCCCCCTCCGACACGGAGCCAGTGGAATCGCACACCTCGTTCTCTCCGGAACCGACGTCTGCGGACAGAGCCGACGAAGACCGCTCAGACTCCGGGCCGTGTTGCCTGTTCGATGTGAAACCCCGAGATTTGGAAGCGCTCGACGGAACCGCTCCGGTTTATCTGCCATATCCAGTTCCTGTACTCACCGTGTCTCCCCCGGAGGAACGCGACGTCGACGTCATGTCAGATTCCGAGTCTCGGGAAGTATTCGCTGTGGACGGGCCGGATCCAAGGGTCCAGGAGCCGGTGCAGGACTCGGCAGGTTCACGCCCGGAGTCCTCAGACTCGTCGGCGGTGCGTTCGACGGAGCCGGTTCCCCAAGGCCCGATCGTCGCCGTCACCCCGAGGGACGCGTCTCCTCTTGACCTCGGTGCCGCTTGGTCGTTTGTTTCCGAATCGGATAGCCAATGCCCGTCTATCGTGGTGTCGGAATACTTTGACAAAGACCCCCCTGCGAGTCCAACGGAGATCGACTCCCCCGTCGATCCTATCGGGTGTTCAGACCTGGTTCCAGGCCAGTCCAGAGCCTCAGACTCGGCTCGTGTCCCGCCGGATCCTCAGCCACACACAGCCGACTCCGCCCAATCGTCGTCCCAAGAGCCCGAGTGGCCGCCCCTTCCAGAACCGCTGGACTCGGCCCCTATATTCCACGCCGCGCTGGTCCACTTTGACTTGGTCATGCTGACGTCTCTCGACCAAGACGACCTGGACTCTGTGTTCATGGACCCGGAACCGGACCCAATGACCTTGAGCTGTGACTCTCCTTCCAATCCCTCGGATTTAGATCCACCGCTCGACCAATCGGATGGTCCAGACTCGCCTCTACCCACCTTGGACCCTGCCACTGTGTGCCCAGCGGATCCCTCGCGGTCCGAAGAATGGGCGGATCCGTCTTCGGAAGCTCACGCGTCTCAGGAAGTGGAAACGGATTTCCGTCGAGACCCGACGCCGCGGGTCATGGTCACGATATCCCCTCCCAGTCCGGTGTCGCCCGACCCGGGCAGTTCGCGGGACGCGGCCTTTGGTTCTGCCGCCGACCCGGATCCTCCTCTGGCCTACGCGGACCCACATCCTTCACACTTGGATCCGTCGCCGCCCGACCCGGAAGACATCCCGTTTCTGGACCTGATGCCCTGCATGGAGCCGGACGAACCGGCGGAGGGTCCGCTCGTGATGGGAGGTTCCGACGACGACGACGACAGAGGTCTCATGGGCATGAGCGTCGCCACCGGCGGCAGCTCAGAGGGGTCTTCGTCGTGGGACCACGGCTTCCTGTGGTACCGGTGGCCCCGGAGGAGCCACCACCGGGAGCCGAGGTCCATGCGGCGGAGCGCCAGCGTGGAGCTGTGGAGCGGGCGGTACGAGTACAACAGCGCCGAGATAACCTACATGTCCCTCACCCTGTGAACGGCTTACCTCATACTGTCGGCAGACAAAAATGTAGCTCGAGAGGTCTTTGTGGCTCATGTTTTCTATAAGCAAGGAGAGCACCCTGCCGATGTAGAGGCCATTTGGACCCCGATGCAAGGACTTTATTATTATTATTGTTGTTATTATCATACACAAGCTTGCACTAATCTGTAAGGGGAAGACTGCACCAGTAGCAATTAACCCAGATTGTACAGTACTTCATGGAACGTACCGTAACATTACGAATGTGATAAATAAACCACCGCAGGTGGTGAAGTCAGCATAGTTTTAAATGTTGTCACTGTTCAAGAACAAACGATATTAAAGGAAAGCAAACCAAATCCATGAAGCTAGGCGACGACAACAACACTGTCTGTTCTCTTCACTTGGACAGTTCCTCTCTCACACACAGCAGACACTGGTAAAGAAAAATGTACTTGTTCTATCAGTGAGTTTGACACTGTGGTGTTTATTCACCACACACACACAAAACAAACATTCCCAGGACTCCTCTGGAGCTCTGCGCGGTCAACACGCAGTGAAGACAGCAGCCTGTTGTTTTTGAAGTCGTGACAATCTTCTTCTACGACCATGGAAACCGACATTTGGTTTTTCCTTTCCTAATAATTAAATCTGAGAACTTCTGTTTTTAATGTCACTTCAGAATAGAGTGACGTTACATCTTCACAGTTATCATATAACTAAGAATCCCAATCATGTGTATACGGTATGCTGTTTTATCACGTGAGCTGCTGTAGATGGATTGAACGGCCCAGTGTTCATTTTGACGGCAGATTTATTCGTAGTCTTTTGAATACAATTTCGCTTTGTTTTAGTCAGATTTTAGTCACCTGAAAGGTTTTAGTTTTAGTCGACTAAATATCATAAGATTATAGTCGACTAAATCTACGCCGTAAATTGTGCCTGATTTCACACTCTGTTTTAATGCTGAAAATAGCAGATCTACAAGCTCACAACACGCCGCAGCGTGACGCGTTGTGTGAGCTTGTAGATCTGCTATTTCCAGAGCGCAATGCCCGAGCACAACCAATTGTCTTTTAGTTCTACTAACATTTTAGTTGAGTTTTTATTTGTGTACAAAATTGTTACTATAGCCTATTTAGTTTTAGTTATCATGGCTTAGCTTTTATTTCGTTTTTTATTTAGCTTTCGTAAAAAGGGAGTCGACGGAACATTTTTCCTCGTAGTTTTAAGTTGACGAAATGAACACTGGGATCCGACGGTGCAGCTCATTAAAGGAGAAACGGGGGGAATGAAGGTTTATTATGATGACGTACGTTTTTGCACAATCTGAGATGGAGCGAAAGACAAACGGTACAGTGCTCTGTTGTTGAGAAACGGGGATGTGGTTGGTATCAACCACATTTAAAGGACCATACCGTACTGTCTGGCGCATGTTTAAGCCTTTTATACTTGACATTCCGTGCTGACTATTTTCCAGAGCATATTATAGGCTATACTGCGGGTTAAGATGTTTTGAGTTCCATTTCATTCCACTACGGTACGAACAGCTAAACACACTAAATGGTTTTTCGCTGGTCATTATTTATTTATTAATCCCATTTAGAGCTGGAAAGCATTCGTGTCACTTTAGATTCATAGCTTCAACAACACAGGTTCTCAAGAAAACTGTTAGGATTTTAGAATATGGCATTATCGTTGCTGTTGGGCCGAAACCTCTTATCTTCGTATATATATTCTAACGTTTTGTGTGTTTGTTTTGTAAATTAACGCCCTACTTGATCATACTACAGCCGCAGCGTCGCACGACAGTAGCAGTCTAGTAGCAGATCTACACAAACTCAGTTTTGAGCTTGCCGATTTGAATTTGAATCCTGATAAGTAACGGGTTTGGACATGAGGAGGTTTCCAACTGACCGATATATGATTTGTAGAATCATCCTCAGGTGTGTTATCTTTGCATTTATGCCCCTGGATCCGTTCATTTTCAAAACTCTGAAACTGAAAAAAAATCTACAAGCTTACAACATGTAGCTTTGTTTTTAACTTTTTTTTGGTCAAATGTTTGCCTATTATTATGATATGAACAGAATAGGGATGCTAGAGGGTTGGTATGGTTAGTGTGTATTGATTTGGCTGAAAATAGCCCAAAGGATACATTTCTGACCAACGTTTAAATGTCCATGATTTGACACAAATATTCAGGTACATTGAGTGACATTTGAAAGATTATGAAGAAAATGTAGTCAACGCTTAACACAACCTGAGGAAGATAAAGCCGCCATGCATTCATGGAAAATAGTCCAATATTTATGTAATATATATGGCCAAAGAAAGCTGTGAATAGACACTGACATGTATTGATAGCGGTATGGTATGGTCCTTTAATACACTACAGTATGATTGGAAAACCAGTCGGAGTGAAAAAAGTGCACTCCGCGCCATCTGAAGGAGCTTTACAGAGATGGTGCATTACATTCACCCATTCTCACACACACATTCATACACCGATGGCGGCAGAGACCATGCAAGGCACCAACCAGCACATCAGGAGCAATTAGGGGTTTCAGTGTCTTGCTCAAGGACACTTCGACACCAACTCTGGGGGAGCCCGGGTTCGAACTGGCAATCTTGCGGTTGCCATCCAGCCACTCTACCCCTGAGCCACCGCCCCCCCAATGTACAAATATTTATTTCCCCATATTTATTTTACATAATAGGTAGTTAAACAACTAGTCGACTAGTAAACTATAGGCAACTAGTCAACTAGTAAAAATGACTAGAAGTGAAGGCCCTACCTCCCAGGCTCCCACTAGTCTCAGTACCTCCGAGACCTCAACATTGCATCGCGAGTGAGAGTGGTCATGGCCCATCCATGGCCCCCGAGTGGTGAACCATAAGAAAACAAGCCTTTTGCCTTATCTGACTGGTTTTCCAATCCTACTGGAACATACACACACACACACACAGCCTGGATTCAGTTACTGTAGCTCTGTGAAAAACATCATCAACTTATTTTGTCTCAAACAATCCAAGGACAGATAAGGTGCTGATGAAGCGGTGTCGGATCTTTTACTGTAATAATGTACAATCTTCATGCTCAGGAATCAAAGACTGAGAATGTAAAACAAACAAAGAGGCGTATGACATTTTGAAGTGTGTTCTAATTTGCTCGAACAGAGACTTTTTCTAAGACTGTGCGTGACACTGACTGGTAAGGAAAAAAAAACAAAAAAACGAAGGTGCATGTTTATGATGGATGCGTCTATATTTCTGTTCCCTTCATGTATTCACTTTGTTAGTGTCGGGGGTAAAAAAAGATTCTCCAGACAACCCATATTGCGTAGCAGTGGCTGCCATTTGATGGTGCCAGAGTTAGAAAACCCATTCATTTCCCCGGAACCTATATACAGGTTTGTTTTTCCTTAAATAAACATTCAAAACGCCATTGACATGGACAGAGTTTAATGTTTGTTTTGTCTGATAATAACATCATACAAGATGTATATATAGTGTCCCTCACTTCACACGGGTGTGATTTTTTTTTTCCCATAGAGATTTCCGAACATATTTATATAAATTATTTTAAGCCTTGAACCAAGCCATGCATGAGGCTCCTCCTGGGGAATCATGAAATTGTGAAAACATTTGATTCTGTGTCAAAAATATTTGAATATTTAATGACACTAGACCCTTATGTGCCCGTCGGCTACCGGCCTACCTGAGAACGATGCAACTTGGGAACCTATAATACCCGTTTATACCAGTTTTAACTGTCTGTCTCCCTTTTGTGCCCATACTGTATATGGAGATCTCTGTATCTGTCTGTCTGCCTCTGGCCGTCCGCCTGTGCCTGAAGAGTGCAAACTAACTGTGAAAAGTGGACTGGTTAATTAAGTAATCAATTGTCAGTTGTGGGGTTGCAATGGCAATCAATTGGCTGGAGACAGAGGCTGGAAATTGCACAGGTGAGTGAACTTGGCCTCTTTGGCCCACTGGCAGAGCCTGACCAGAGCCTTTTGTGGTGGTTCTGGACAACCGTGGGTCCGACCGACTCGATGCTGGGCACTGCCCTCCCTGTGGTGGTGTGGAACGTGTGTGTCGAATTTGAAGTCGGTGGGGCAAACGGTTCTCGAGTGATGTGCATTACAACCGTACACACACGCACGCACACGCGCAGACAGAGATGTGGCAAATTCATAGTTGGATACTATATTTAGTAATTAGCCCTTTTTTGAGGTTTTCAAATATTTCGTGAAACAGAATCAACATTTTTATGGCCATGATCCTGATCCATCCTGGATGGCTTGGTTACAGGTATAAAAAATAATAATTATACGGAAAAGTACGGAAATCTCTATGGGAACTAATGAATGGGCTTTCTATCTAGCTTTGTAAGAACTCACCAATCTAACTCTGCGCTCTAAAAAGGATCTATGAAACACTCTTATCTGAAGTTCTGAACTGCCCTTTTCTTTTATTTATTTTTCTCTCTCGTGGTGTTTGCAATTGAAACTAAACTGTAATGGGTAGTAGTTTTGGAAAGTACTATATTGGCTGAATCAGGGTTTTCAAAAGTTGAAAGTTGTTCATTTGTCTTGTCTTCCATATTAAATACAAAACCTTTATCTAATCAAGGGGACAGCTAATACTCTATACTAATACTAATACTGATAACTTCAGAGAAAATTGAATCCATACATTTTCAGTCTGGTGAATTTGATGAGGTTAAAGGTAAAAAAAAAGCTCAAATCATCTTGTGCGTAATCAAATGAAGTAAAGATACAAGTTATATTTATTTTTGAATCTACAGTTTGTCAACTTTAAAAGGCATTGATTGTTTTCCGCAGTGATGAACTGCACCCAAAGCTATATATTGACATTTTCAGATTGTATTATTTATTTCACTTTACCAGCACACTCTTTTATCAACTGCCACTGAAAATGCATGCGTATGCAAGCTGTTTTCCTGCAGGATTAAGTCTGGGTCTCCCTCATGGGAAAACAAGCACCTACAGTACCGCTCACACAAAGGGGAATCCCCACTGGATCAGAGGACACAATGGACTTCAGGGCTAAACTCTGATGCATTCAATTTGTTGTGCACACTGCCATAGGCTACACAAAGGAAGTCGCGTTGTATTGCATAATGTGGAAAAAAGTGAATTCCTTCGTGTACAAATATTGTATATTTTAAATGGCTACCTACATGGTTAGCGGTAGTTAATGTTAACGCTCTTTATGGAAAAGAATAGATGGCCAATAATATTCTTGATACTTTTCCACTATACCAGTAAGACGCCCTGGGTGACAGAAAACTACTGGGTGAGCACTGGCACTTTGGCATGGAATTAATTCTGTACTGGCCATATGGAGCGTGTCTTGTAGGGTTTGATGAGGTCAGATCAACATATGGAATGAATTCTGTACTGGCCATATATGGAGCGTGTCTTGTAGGGTTTGATGAGGTCAGATCAACATATGGAATGAATTCTGTACTGGCCATATATGGAGCGTGTCTTGTAGGGTTTGATGAGGTCAGATCAACATATGGAATGAATTCTGTACTGGCCATATATGGAGCGTGTCTTGTAGGGTTTGATGAGGTCAGATCAACATTATGGAATGTCAGAACAGGAAGGACGGGGGGGGGGGGAGGATCAACATATGGAATGTCAGAACAGGTCAGTTCCATATATGGAGATCTAAGGGTTTGAGGTGAGTTGTAGAGTTGTCTAGGTGACAATCCAGTTTTCTCCATGTATGGTTATCTAGGGTTAGGTGAGGTCAGTGTCGTGATCTTCATACAGTATGGAGATGGCCATATATGGAGGCGTGACGTCGCGAGGCGTGACGTCGCGAGGCGTGACATCGCGAGGCGTGACCATTCTGTATATGGAGGCGTTAAGGGTCTCCATGATGTCACATGTCACATGATGTCACAAGGCGTGATGGATTGGCAACCATATAAGGAGGTGTGACGGACAGACGCGAGACGCAGGTTTTCATAGTAAATGCGACCTTTGGTCGCAACAATATTCTTATTCATTCATGCTTATGATCATGCTGCTCGTCGGATGACTTCAGCCCTAAATATTTATTGCATTTTTGAACGGGGACAAACGTTTCGGCTATCCATCCTTCATCAGTGTGGAGAGTGACTGAATGTAGGTTCCTTTTGAAGGAGTGGTATGTTCACATATACCCAGTTATTGCATGCCCACCCACAACCACAAGAATGCTAAGAATGGCACTTGATGTCACTTGGATGTAACCTGACTCCGCCAGATTGCGGCAGTATTGAGTTCACAATGAGATTTTCCCCCGTCCTATACCTGCGTCTGGTCTCTCTCAGGCAGAAATGATGAACCCGAAGCAGCGGGACAAACATCTGCTATCTCCATAACAATTTTCTTTGTGTTTAAAGGTAGAGTAAGTGATTTCACTCAAAAAACCATAGGTTTCGTTTTTGGCTGTGGTACCTAAGCCTTCGTCCAATCAGGATAGAGAACCAAAAACGAAACCTAAGGTTTTTTGACCCCCAGGGGTTAACTGGGGACAGGGAGGAACTCCTTATATGGTCAGCACACTCTATAGTAGAGAGGATTATCACAACAAAACAAAAAAATTAGTGATATTTGAATTAAGTGAAATTACTTACTCTACCTTAAATGTGCATTGTGGCACAGCTTCAATACGCCATCAGTCTCTCGCATACGGCCGCATATCGCTCTGGATCAGCACCGGTCCATGCAGAGTACATTGTCTCTGCCCGAGAGAGAGAGACCAGATGCAGATGGAGTCAGGCTAACATGGATGGACTATATACGTCAGTAATGTGGACCTGTATTATGTAGGCCTCGCGAGGGTCACGGACAAGGTCGGGGAGAGAAAGAACGAGGCTATTTTTGCACCGTGTCGGGCGCCCGGAACTGTTGGCGAGCCAACTGACCCTGTCGGGGGAGTTTGTATTATATACACACAAACACAATTGGCCCGTGTTCGGGGGAGGGTATCCGGGTCGTGCAGGGAGTAGGGTGATGATCATCGCACATGCTCTATTGGGCCGGGCGGAGTATAGGACGAAGGCTCTACATCCTCCCGGTGGGGGCTCCTCACTGGCAGGTGAGTCGGCAGGACACAACACAACAGTGCAGTGACAACACTAAACTGTGCGTGGTGGGCAGGAATCAATTGGCACGACGACTAAATTGGGGAGAAGGGAAGGAAATAAAAATCAAGAGCTCGTGACTAAAATGACAACTGCATTAATTGGATCCATCGGAACGCCGGTTTGTATACGAGGTGTCCACCCCGACAGTTACGGCACGGCACTGAGACTGGGATTCCAACTGAAAATTGACTTTGTGTTACATCTGTGCAGGATTAGTTACGATCAGCCCCGCGGCCTGGGATGAAGAGTGCAGATTTCATCAGGCTTTAGTTGCTGGAAGGCTTGATTCATGACTACTTAACTAAATTGCCCCAGACACGGCATACGAGCTGCGTCGCACTGCCTCGCAATTAAGGCTTTATTTGGAGAAAAACAACAGCGGGTCTAGGCCCCGGTGCATTGATAATCCCCAACACACACACACACACACACACACACACACCAAGAGCTCCGCTTGCCTCTCCGTGTGTGTCTTTCGGTATTCACACTGTTTGGTCCGCTGTCACCGCTCTCTCCTTGAGCCGTCAGCGCGCCGTCACCGTTATTGATTCGTTAAGCGCAAGGCCTTATCTAGCAGGTAGATTGGAAAACGGCGGTGGAATGTGAAATGGCTCTTTCTTCCTCCTCTAGCGTCCGTGGCACTGCGTGCGTGCGTGCGTGCGTGCATGTTTGTGTGAGAGCGCGAGAGCTCAACCAATGAGCTTTGTCAGGCGTCAATGTGCTTGAGACATTTACAAGTGATTTGTCCTCTCCGCTCCCCTCCTCAAAGCCTGGTCACGTCCAGAGCAGCATCACACACACACACACACACACACACAGGCACACGCACGCACGCAGGCACATGCATGCGCACGGCACGTGCATGCTCACGCGCTGCACGCACAAGCCCTCTGGATGCTGCTATTTATAGCTCGCCGTGTGCTTTTCGGTGATCCATCTGGTGGACAGGACGCTTTGTCAAGTGCCGTGTGTGCGCTTTCACGGGGGGCGGCGACGCGTTCTCTAACCACTTGAAAGCCCGCGCATAGCGTCCGTATATTGCGGGGAAAGCCTTCGCCGGTCGACAAGCTCACAACAACGTGATGCAATAACAGAATACACAAGAACAGGGCTCTGAGTCGACCGTATGGGGTTTAAAGGGGAATTCCGGACTAGCTGTCTTACGGAAATATGATGTTTTTTTTAATGTTTTTTTGTGGCTAATATATTTTTATCCTACAATTTTGAGGAAATGGGGAGAGAGATGGGGGGGGGGGGTGACATGCAGTAAAGGCCGTCGGGAACGGGAGTCAAACCCACGGCACACTGCCAGGCTGGATCACCAGCCAAGGTGCCTGGACCGCTGAGCCACGGCCCAGGCCAAAAGTATGACGTTACAATACCCATTATCCGGTGGTCCACCCTGAGCGCACCTCAGCTCCGACCGCGCAGTTTATCGCTAAATCGCTTATTTTGATCGCTCGACAATTTAGTTTTTTTTCTGTCTTCCATAATGTCGGAGATGTGTTTTTAGAGTTTTGTCCCAAATGGGCTTCCATAAAAGGCGACTGGCCGATAAACCCGTCCTCCCTAGTCCCTGCTCAGAGCTACAGCGTGTGAGACAAGGATTATTATTTGCCTCTACAACTGGTTATTGTATCTATTAGGGATGCATTATGCTTTGTATGAATAGTTGGCAGTTGGAAATATATGCGAGTTAAGTCTTTACTTGACATTTTCCTTACATTTTTAAGTTAATCTTAAATTAATCCTGAGTTTGATATAGTTCTAAACAAAAGACCCATCTTGGCTTTTAATCAAACAGAGATTGTGCTTGGCACACATTTGCACTTGAGAATCCCTATAGAAGACATCAGCTTTAGGTAAGAAAGTGGGTTGGCGAAAGGGCCTTTCTGTGTGGATTTTGTATATTCTCCCCGTGTCCCCTAGGGTAGGTATACCCTCACAAAAAACATGCAGCAATCCTGGTCTCTGTACTGCGTCCCCCTGGCCAGCCTGACGTTCAACCCGGGGAAACTCCCCCCCCTGTCAGGTGAAAAGAAGCAGCTTGGACTCCTCATGCATTGAAGGAAACATGAGGTCAGTCTGTTGCAGTCTCAATAGGTTGGCAGAGGGAGTATAAGCGCTCAGGATTGAACTAGACAATTGACACTGGGTGAAAACAATGTAAGGAAAATAATAAGAAAACAGCTATAGTCTGGTATTCTCCTTTAAGTGGTAGAGGCCACGGCGTTCGAAACGGAGCGCCGCAAAATGCAAATGCTGCCTCGCCGTGCGCTGCGGTGGCTTCACCCACGGCGGGGATAAGATGTTGCGCCCCCCGCCTCGCCCGGGAGACCACCGTGGAGGAGGTCATTTCCTGTCTGCGCCCGCTCCCACTTCCTTCCTTCCTTCCTCTCATCTCTGGCTGGCAGACGAGCAGCAGTTAGATAGTACCAAGCCGTCAGCGTGACGACACTCATGAAACAGAACGCAGCAAAACATCTAAGGCTATATGCAGGGATTTTAATCCACAGCTTTGGATTTGCAAAGCACAGGAACAGCTTTGATATTGTCCTTTTGTTGGGAAATGGGGGAAGTATTACCTACCTGTTTTTTAGTCATAGCTCTATGAAATACATTTCTTTAGCAAATATTTATGAAACCCATACACATAGATGTAGGTGATATTTAATCTGACCTGAGATCAGATTCTAAAAATGTCTTCTACATCCTGACAGTTTTCTGAAAAATCTATGTTCCTATGTCAGTCGTTCTTCGATTTTTCAAAGATAGCAGACCTACAAGCTCGTAGCGCAATGAGCTTGTAGATCTGCTATTTTTCAATAGCTAAAGCATAACATGATGCTAACATCAAAAGGGGTTCCCGCCCAAAATGGGTTAACTTTGTTGTTAAAATGTTGAAACTCTATATTCTGTTTGTGATCATTGCTATTAGCGGTGGTTTTCAACCAGTGGTCCAGGGACCACCAGTGGTCCCTGAGGAGGTTCCAGGTGGTCCCCAGCTAATATAAATGATGGGAGAGTTGATAACCAAATGGACCCTTATTATTAGATCTCTTAACGCTTGAGAGCGTGAAATTAAACCTCTACCTTTTTTCACTCTCAAGAGTTCAATTATTGTTAAACATCTGCTTAATTCACAAGACGTCTACACATGAGAATACATGTAGAAGAATGTTGGACACATTCTGTGGTGGATTATTTAGAACTCGCATCAGAGTCTTTAGGAAATGGACTGAAACAATGTCACTTTTATTACAAATACTGGTCTGTACCGAGCCCAGGGAGACTGCAGGCCTCCAGAGCCCTTTACATTTCTCTCTCTTATACTGTACACAATGACAGAGCAGAGAATACATCGGAGGAGTGGTCAGTGTTTAGTGGACATGGTCAAACATGGGTCTTGTGTGAGAATAGGTCATCTGACACTAGACAACCAACATGGTGGATAGTATTCTCATCTTCAAAATCCTATTACAATTTCTTATCCAACGATGGCAAAACATTAATAGGTGTTTGGGTCCGAGAGGCTGAAATCTCATCAAATGTTGAGAATAACTGATGGACCTTGACATGAAAAGGGTTGAAAGCCACTGCATTAGAGTGTTCGTTCGGGTAATGGTGGTCTCCCCGTTTGGCCAGCTCTTTAATAAAAACACAAAATACATCTTCAGGCAGATTGCCAATTTCAGGCCAGTCAGAGTAAAGAGGACCCACTTATCCGCTTCAATTTTAAAGTGTTCGAGTTCCAATTTTTTTGGGTCTGCTCATTTTCTTTGTGTCATCACTTGTTTAATCCGTAACCTGTGTGAGTTCTCTCTCCTGATTGAATCAAATTGACCTGAAAATGCATTTTTCTCTTTAGCACGGAGCTGGAGAGGCAGGGATATACGGCCGAGCTACAACGCGGCTTTTCAGCGCGCGTTTACGCGAATACGCACACGCACACGCACCAGTCCTATTTGAAGTGCGCGTATGCGGGGCTTGCGTGTGCGCGTAAACGCGTGCAAAGAGCCTGGTGTGTAGCTCGGCCGGGAGACTCCTGTTACTTAAACATTCTATAGCAGTGGCAATGAGTAAAGTCATAATATAGAGCCATTTAAAACATATTCTATACAGTGACAAACATTTTTTTGTTAAAAGGTTATATCACTATATTCTGATAGTAATCATCACTATAGAGTGTGTGTTCAGTAACAGTGGTCTCCACAGGTCTCTCCAGCTCTTTAATAAACAGAATATACATTTAACAGGTACTGTAGGAGTGTAGGTGACAAAGTTTCAGCCAATCAGTAGAGAGTAGCTATTTATGAGCTCAATTTTTTTAGTGTCCCAGTTCCAATTGTGTCTGCTCATCCTTTTTGTCATTACTTACAATTTTGATCTGTATCCTGGCTGTGTTCTCTTTCCAAATTGGATAAGATTAATATCCCAGTTTCAGTTTTGGTTTCTGAAAATGCTTGGAGAGACTGGAGACTCCTGTAACTATATGGCAATGAGTACTATCGGTACTATCGGTACTATCACAATATTGAGCTTGTTAACACTTTTTAACACATTACACTTACTACTTCAAGTAAAAGTATCACTACTGCAATGTAGAAATTACAGAAGTTAGTAAAGTAAAAGTCCAGAAAAAAAAGGTATACAAATGTAGCTACCAAAAGTAAAAGTACTTCTTATGCTGTATTCAAATGTATACAAATCATTTGAAAATAACATAACTACAAGCTCACACACACAAATTCTCCAATTGCCATCCAAGGCGTAAGAAGAAATGTCACCCTTTTCACATTGGCCTATTATAGCGCCACCAGGAGGCCACAACCTGACCTGCCCTGGTGGAAACCTGTGCCCTGAGGCATAAATTGAATCTTTCCAAATCTGAGTTTATAGATCAGTTAAGTTTGTCTTCCCACGTGACACTCATACGATGAAGTGGTTTCGGCTGTTACCTCCGTATTTAATGTCCGTCATCAGCCTGTCCAGTATGGACATTTCCTACTACTGACGACGTCAGTCATTTTATATAATTTATCTTCCCCCATGAGATTTTTTATTTAACTACATTGCAAAAGAAGTAGCATTATACTTTTGACAGTGCAGAAACATAATTGCCTTCCTTGATGAGCATCAACGACCATCATCACCTGGGCACAGTCACAGACACACAACTGAAAGTGACTCTCATGTCTCTCCAAAAGCACTTGAATATGATGGAATATGACTAAAGCTCACATGTCACATCTCACACTAGCCCCACACTAAATCGATTTTTATTTATTTCAATGAATCGATTCATATCGTCGGGATTAATATCGATATAACGATATATCGTTACATGCCTACTGTCTAACCGTAGCCCTAACCCCTATATTGACCGGCCATGTAATTCCCTTAAACTCATATCAATCTTAACCAGCCACATGAGTCAGATTCACCTCACAATTGTTTCCGCTTCGGCGGCAGTAATGTCACTTCCGCATGTCCTAGTCGCCAACTCGTGGTATAGGCAGTGTGTGGAAGTGTCCAGACTCCATACTGGCTTCATGGAATGGTCTTGATAAGAACCGGCGATTGTCGGTTGATAACATTCGAAGCGGGTGAAATGGTGCACAACGATATATATACCCTATAAGAGAGCCAGAGAAGTTGGACTGACTCGCTATATAGCGTTGTGGATGATGTGTTTGCGTCTCAGCCATCCGTCAGAGCACATCCACCGGTGTGTTGATGCATGTCTTAACGCTCCAGTGCTCTGACCGCGGGAGTTGTTGTTTGGAGTAATGATGCACCAAGTCTGTCTGTCTTGTCTGTCTTGTCTTGTCTTGTCTGTATGTCTGTCTCTCCGTCTGTCCGTTTTGTTGTACTGGTATGGGGAAGCGCCCTGTCTCAGTGGTACTTTACTTAAGTACTGTACTTGAATAACATTTTGAGGTACATTTACTTTATACTGAAATATTTCCAATGCTTTTACTTCTACTCCACTACATCTCGGATCCAAATGTCGTAGTCTCTCTCTCTTGCTGATGTCTTTCTCAGCAAACAATAGCGTCCCAGAGACGTTACATAAGATTGTGTTTCTCAGCAGCTGTGTGTGTGTGTCCATATTAGAGGATGTACTAAACGGAGACAGTGGTCTGCTACAATAGGTAGCTACTGCATAAACCTCTGCAGTGCATGTGGTTGTCATGGAGATGCACACACTCATGCACGCACACAGAGACTTCTTTGCAAAGTAAACATGTAAACTAAATACTGATGTGTTCAAACAATGTTTTTATTTGAGAGGGACAATATATTAACAAAAAAAGCACTTCACTTCAGATGAAGTCTAAGCGCTGCTTGCAGTAACATGTTTGGGAGACAGACAACAAACACTTTCCTGGAGTTTTTATGTGTGTAATACGTGTGTTTTTTTTAGATATTTGTATTTCAAAGTGCCAGTGATGTCATGGACACTGGTCTCACTTCCTTCCTACACACACAAACAAACAAAAAACGGGAAAGTGTTTCTTGTCTCCCAAACATCATTAAAATAAGATGTAGGGTGAAGTGGCCCTTTAATAAATGCTCTATTCTGTATTCCCGATTCCGGTCTGCTGCTGAATCATGCTTCTGAATCTCTCTCTCTCTCTCTCTCTCTCTCTCTCTCTCTCTGCCCCCTCTCTCTCTCTCAATTGAAAATGCTGTATTGGCATGTCAGAATGTGTCAAAGCATACATGCTACAAGCTTATAACAACTTAACACGTCATAGAAAATAAGTGACCTGCCCTCTCTCCCTACCTCTTTAACGCTCGCTCAGTCGTGTAATGGCCTCTCTCGCCTGTCCTCACCTTGTTCTCTCTCTCTCTCTCTCTCTCTCTCACCCGTTGACTCTCTCATTCAGCCCTGCTGTCTCTCCATTCATCCTGTTTGAGGAGTTCATTCTGTG
Organism: Protomyctophum bolini; assembly: GCF_963924005.1. Lineage (NCBI taxonomy): Eukaryota > Metazoa > Chordata > Actinopteri > Myctophiformes > Myctophidae > Protomyctophum > Protomyctophum bolini. The sequence continues at coordinate 21,219,616 of NC_137876.1, forward strand.
AAAGGGCCGTTGCAGTGAGTGATTGGGTTGTCTGGTTGAGGGTGACTGGCTGGCTGAGACACGGATGGTCAGAGTCAGAGAGATGTAGCACTCGTTCTGGGTATAAAGCGCTGTTCATTTGTCAACGTTTGCTCTGCCCACGGTGTGTATTTTAACCACATTTCCTTTAATGGCCGTACTACTCCGTACAAGTACAAATTCTCGCTCTCTGTCAGAGTTAAGGCTCATGCATAGTCTGGATTGTCGGTGGTTATAGGTGACCACCGAACTACAACATGACGTCACGAGCCGCGGTGAAGAGCAAACCACCGCCAACGCCCCCCAGCCCTTCTCTCTGTTTTTACTCACCACCGCTCAACGTTATTTCGGCTCCGGTGGTCATGAGCTCACCACTGGAGCGGTGGTCACCTCACCAGACTATGAATGAGCCTTGGTTGACCTAATAAATAATAATGCATATATCGGACTGGGAGTCCTTGAAATAAAAATCACACCCGTGTGAAGTGAGGGGCGCTAATATATTAAAGTCTAACTCATTGATTATAGGTGATGTAAAACAAACGGTGTCAAAACAAACCATTAAATTAGAACTGAGAATCCCCTTAGACAGGGACAAATTAGCCATTGGGCCAGTGGGGCCCTTGGCTCTCAGGGGCCCTTCGGGGAAATTGGACCGTGAGGTACTATAGGTTCGACGCCCTGAAAAGGGCTCCTGGGGCCCTTCATTGGCTGTTGATTTTGTTAAATCTCGGTTAAAAAGATGATAAAAACACGGAAAAACACGAAAATGTCGCGGGGCCCTGCAAATATTATACCATCCCAGGGGCCCTCGTAAAGGGTTAATCCGTCCCTGCCTTTTAGAAGGTATATTGTAGAGTTGAGAGCTTGTAGATCAGCAATCTTTAGCTAGTGGAGATGCGGTGTGTAACGGCATGGATTGGATTTCTAAACACATTTTAGTTCAACGCAAAATGCTGCGTTCAAGTTCAGGAGACTTCGGGGGGGGGGGGGGGGGGGGGGGAAGGAATTCTCCTGAATGCTGCTTTCCGGCATGGCATGCAGGAAAGGAGTGGCATTTAGCATTTCTTTCACCGTGTAGTAAATGCTGCATTCGTGGTCTGGAGAGGGCAGTTGTTTTACAGACGGGTAAAAGCCTAAGGGAAGGTTCTGAAGCCCCCTTTGATGTCTACGTATATGCACGTCCCTGCACGGCTCCGAATAGGAAGGGTCAAAAATGTCCTTTCTTTCCGCTTGGCGATCGTGGCTCGCTATACAAATACAGGGGAGACCCTATTCGGATCCTGGGCGTTACGACGAGTTACCAATACTGCAGAAATACTCCGTTACCAGTAAAAGTCCGGAAATACTTACTTACTTACTTACAAAACTACTACAAAAGTATTGGTATCGAAATTTATCATAAGGTACCAAAAGTAGGAAGTATACTCCATTATGCAGAATGTCCCATTTCACAAGTTTTGAAATGTGTAAAATCATGTAAAAAGGTCTTTTGAAAACACCTCAATGTAATGGCCGAAGGCCGTTACAAAGTAACTATAGGTTTCAAATAATAATTGTAGTGGAAATAAAGTACAGTATATCGTTCATTTTCCCTATGAGATGGAGTGGAGTAGAAGTAAAAGTATACTGCAAATTAAGTACACAGTGCTTGAGTAAATGTATTTTTTTTTCTTAGATTGCTTACTATTAAAAAAAAATGATTACCCACCTCTTTTAAATTCGTGAGTTGAATTGATTCCACCTGTCACAGCGCTGTCACACTGTGCGATATAAAACTACGACCCACGTCAGCAGGGTCAATGTTTTACCCCCGGAAAACTAAAGAAAGGGAAAAGAAAGGAGGGCAATTTGGAGCCGGTCGTGACTTGACAGAAGAGGACAACGCCGGCTGGCAATTCTCTGAAGATAGCTGAAAATATCATTTTTCACCCAAACTGTCTGCACATAGACTAACACATTGTGATTGATTCTCTCCGTGCGTGAAACCGGGAGCGATGACACATTCTGCCACGTGGATGATACGATGTGGACATTAACCCATTCTGACCTGAGATCAGATTCTAAAAATGTCAGTCGTTCTTTTGATTTTTCAAAAATAGCAGACCTACAAGCTCGTAGCGCGCCACTCGGTGGCGCGCTATGAGCGTGTAGATCTGCTATTTTTCAATAGCTAAAGCATAACATGATGCTAACACCAAAATGTTTTTCCCGTTCAGAATGGGTTAAAGACCATATAAAGTTAATTCATGGTCACCTCTTATCCATTTAAACCGGTGCTTTTCAACCAGAGCATTGCTAACCCAATGAACCCCCCTAGATCTTTATCTCTTGCGAGTGTAAAATAAAAACAAATGGACCCTTTTAGGTCCATTTGTTTTTCGTTTTACGCTCTCAAGAGTTAAACTATATTTGTTAAACATCTGCATTGCTCGATTTACAAGAAGTCTACACAATTAGAGAATGCAGAAGACTTATTTTGATCAAGGTTTATACCCGTTATCTCTCTACATAGGCCATTGATGAATCATTTCCACCCTCGCCTGTCTTGCGCCATCCTCTCCAGCTGTTTCCACGTCAGTCCCTTCTCTGTTTATTCTGTCTGTATGTCCATACGTACCCGACTGCTAGGGGACGTTATTTGCTGTATATATATATATATATACAGACCCCAACGTATACTCCGTGTGGTTGAGCCCCACGGGCCACGGCGGCTTTTAACATTGATCCGGTTGCTATATGCAACGCCTCCGTCGCCACCGGCTATTGGACGTTAAATCTGATCTCCGTTTAAATCGGTTATACAAGCAGGACTTCCAAACCTCCATAAGTCGGAATCCAGCCGGGTTCTTCAGCCATCCGAAGTTCGGATGTAATTTGTGACTTTGTACTGCGTCGCTCCCCCGGACATACAATCGGTTTCTGGCGACAGATAAACAGTGTGTGCTTGTGGTAATAATACTAAAGTGTGTGTATTGAGTGTGTGTATTGGGGGGGGGGGGGGGGGGTGGCAAACTCTTTCTCTTAAAGTGAACGCGGATGTTGGCATAGGCTAACTTATGGGGGGGGGGGGGGGGTGTTGTGGGGGCTTATATTTATAAAAACAAACTTTTCTGTATTACAGTATGGGTCAGGTTGGGGAGGTATAGGGACAAAAGTTGTTGAAAGAAGCCTCGGGTACTTTCTCATCATGAATTATTTAAACCTCTCCCAAAGCCGGCTGGCTGGCGGGCGAAAACAAACGGACAAACATTGTGACGTACCGAGTGGCACCGACCCAGAGTTGGACAGGTTCCAACTACGGCGGCGCGTAAACATCAAACAAACCAGAGAGGCACAAAATCAGGTTTCAATGTGTTTTTAATGTTGTTGACTTTTATTCCCCCAACGTTTGCGGAAGAGCTGCCTTCATCAGGGTCCATCGATCAAAACAAATGTTAACAACCAAGGAGCTTGGGGTGGCACTGGCACAGTGGTAGAATCCACTGCCCAGTGTGCCCACCACCACCACAGAGGTTGTGGGTTCGAAATCCACCGTGGTGCAACAGGCTTTGTCTGGCGTCTATGTATGATTTAGAATGCTGTCCCTATCGAGTACATAACTCGAACGGCGCACGGTGTGGGGAAGATGGCTGATGAGATCTTGGTGACACTATAGGAAGGGTTCTATAGGGGTTCCTCCTCACGGAAGAAGTGGTTTGGGCTGCCAACCCTCTCCACCCCTCTTTAGCCCACCCTTCCCCACGAACCCAATTCGACTGACTTCTATGTAAACCAAAATTCATTAGCCCCTGTCGGATATTTCATAGGACATACGTGCACATATACACACACTACACACACACACACACACACATACAGTAGCCACACACACAAAGAGGCCCCATCCACGCACACTCGCACACACACCACACATGCACACTCACACACCACACACGCACATAGACACTCACACACCACACATGCACACACACACACACACACACACACACGTAGACACTCACACACCACACACGCACACACAAACATATACACACTAGAGCCCATCTCTACACACACACACACACACACACCACAGACATAATAGGGCAATGATTAGGTGAAGCCCAACGTGTGATTGGACGGGCCAAGTTCTGAACACACACACATTGTGAACGCACACACACAGTGAGAACCAGAACAGTATGTGTGAACATTTACAGCCCATTAACAGAGTATATAGTAACTAACAGACAAAGGAAAGAACTGCACCCTTTTCCTCTTCTCCCCTCGCTTACCCCATTCCTCCTCCATCTCTCCAAGTCCCCTTCCTCTCCCCTTCTGCCATGTCACCATGTTCAAGTATATCTTACAATGAAGTATACTCATGTTAAACCTTGCTGGGCTGTCTGAATTGTCCTATATTCCCTCGACGGATGGCATTCTAACCATAACAGATACTACACCCCCGCTCTAAATAGCCATCCCCCCCCATAGTCCCACCCGATATTCTGGAGCTGTCTCTGTTTCAGCGTCCACGTTCCAAGCCCCAGAGACACCATGGGGAAACAGCATTACTTTTAACGTTATAACTTTTAACGTTATAATGGTCTCTCTCTCTCTCTCTCTCTCTCTCTCTCTCTCTCTCTCTCTCTCTCTCTCTCTCTCTCTCTCCCCCTCTCTCTCTCTCTGGTTTCTGTGCAATTAGGAGAAAATATTGTTATTGCCAAGCCTTTGGGGAGTGAGTGTGGAGGAGGCAGTGCATTTAGAACTCACACAACAGTCACTATTTCTCTCTCGTAAGAAACACCTTAATTGCTGCTGTGTGTGGAGGTATAGCTTGCTGTTAGCTAAACCACTGACGAAAACATTCACATTAACCTCCCAGCGTACAGTGTACCCATATGAGGAATTAATATCGTGAGGTTAGCGTGCGTCATGAGGAATTCCCCTATCACCTCTCCCCAGAAGTTTCTAAAGTAGGCTACTGCAGTGTTGATTTTGTTGACTAAAACTATGACAAAAAAAAAATCAGTTCTACAAGCTCACAATGTCACTTTACGACGCATTCTGAGCTTGGAGATCGGCTAGTTTTTAACCCATTCCCCACTTTTGACGTAGATCTACATCTTATTAACACAGCGAACGCCCAGGACGAAGTTCTTTGTCCTTTCTATTAGTAACGCCCAACGCCCAGGACGAAGTATTGTCCAAAAGACGACGTTTATTGATATGAGAACGGATCGTACAGCCTATAGGAGCGCCTGTTGTTCCACAGCAGCCAGGCCTCTCAGCTTTGATCGCTAACATATGCTCTTCAGACTGGAAGAGCTGTTTTTAGTCGGCTTCACGCTACTGTGCGCTGTTTGAAAAGCACATGCAGGCACGTCAAAACCAGTGTTGTTTTTGGCAGCAAATTTCTATTTTTAGTTTAGTCATAGTCTTTGAGCTGAAACTTCATTTAGTTTTTGTCATATTTTAGTCACCTGGAATGTTTTAGTGTTAGTCTAGTTTTAGTCGACTAAATACCATACGATCTAAATCGACAGTTGATTTAGTCGAATGAAATGTATTTCCATCGTAATGACTGTTTTTACACTTGCTGAAAATAGCCGATCTGCTGCGACGCGTTGTGAGCTTGTAGATCTTGTGGAGCTTGTAGATCTTGTTTTTTTTTTAAACTCTCTCTCTCTCTCTCTCTCTCTCTCTCTCTGTCTCTCTCTGTCATTTGGACAGAATAAGACTGTAAACGTTCTACCAGCATGGAGCATCACTCCTCAAACAAACACAATGCCATGAGTGTCATGAGTGCACTTGACTCCCTTGCACACTTCAACATGTGTTTCCATTCAGCTGTTGTATCAGTCACCTTTAATGCAGCCTCTTGGGTGTACTCGTAGCGTATCGTATTCCTATACTTGGGGGAAATATAGCACAGTATGTGACCTTTACCGTGGGGCAACCTTTCTGCCATGTCGTGGTTTTGATCCCAAACAAAAGCCAGATTCTGCTGGGGGGGGGGGGGGTGCTAAGTACCCAGGCACCACATGACCAGGGCCCTTGAGGACACTTAACTCGTTTTGTCCTTTATTGTGCCTGCAGGCAAACTCTGACTGAGATGAGCATCAGCAAACGCAACAAACAAACACATAAACCCACCGTGGTGCAGAGAAGGTCGAATGTGTCAGTTAATATGGGATTAATACATTATTTAAGTTCTTTAGCAAGCAATACAAAAAAAAGGCTTTGTCATGTGTGCACGCGCGCGTGCGTGTGTGTGTGTGCGTGTTAGCTTAATGCTCTGCCATAGTCCTAAAACTTCAGAAGAAAAGAGTGTCGTTGGCTGCGTCCAAATTCATAGGGTTGTTCCCTACTCCCTACTCCCCATGTGGGAATCCAGACTTAGTGGACTCTAATAGTGATGATTTCGGACATTTACTACCTAATATCGGTAGTAATTACGTTGTAATACATCGGTAGAGGGCGCTATAAATCCGTGGGTTCATGTACTTTTTATTTGCATTGTAATCCTCATAGGGGTTTTTTATTTTTTCAGATCGCCTCATATAAGAACTGTTTGAAAAGTAAACAAATCATCGCGGCCGTTTCACTCATATGGATATGAAGAATCAACTGACTATGCAAGAAACCAGTCAGAACGCTAATGTCACTGCTGCTGAATTAGTTAAAATTTTGCTAGAAACGGACTGCAGGCTGCCGTAAACAATAGAGAGCCACCTCCTTGACAAGGACAGTTTGTTATATTATTTTTTAAATACATGGATGAATGAAGGAATGAATGAATAACTAGGTTAATGAAAATATGTTTGTGGGCATTTAGGCCTAATATTATATCCATATTATCCATATTATCCAGCAATATGAACCAATATGTGCACCTCCTTGACAATATGAAAACATCATCAGCATTAACCACATGAACCCCCGCTATGCGTGTGGGGGGAATACGCCAAAAAAATAGCCGATCTATAAGCGACGCGACGTCGCGTTGTGAGCTTGTAGATCGGCTACTTTTGGTAAAGACTTTTGGTGTTAACAGAAACAGCAGTCCAATAAATTACTATCTAGGCCTACATAAGGAGTTTTTGATGTATTTATCGCAATTCAATGAAATAATGTTATATAATATTATTTTTGTTCATGGCAGGAATTCATGAATATTAATAAAACATATGTTCGTGACACAATTAATGTCTCACATGCATGTATTTAGCCTACATTTGTGATAAAATAGGTTATTCTCGCAAATATATTCTACAGCAACTGATTCCTCTCCTCTCCATTGGGTGATACAATGAATCAGATTAGTGATGCTATTGCAAATGAATACACTTGTTTTATTATAAATCAATAATTATAAATCAATCAATCAATAAAACAATTGCAAATAAATGCACGGATCATTTTGTCTCGAGATCTGTGTATAGCTTCGACATCCGCCTGCAGGGAAGAAAAGAGAGGGGGAAAGTAAACAAACGTTTAAAAAGTACGCACATTTGTACGTGTCGATTTCTTCCGCTGGTTCAACTTCTGCCTCATCTGAGTCGGAGCGCATCATGCATGCTGAAGCAGCTCCTGCGCCCCAACATGGAGACATCATCACCCTCCTGGAGATGTGGATGATCTGCATATATACCGGTAGTCGAGCTGTGAAATGCCAAAATGTAGGTCAATTCACGTCGTTATACTAATACGTCTGACCTTATATTATCCACAGTGGTGTGAAATGCCTCGACAGAGACAAGCTTTCAAATGCAATCGGTCTCGCCCCATGAATAATTCAGAAGTTATGTACGAACCGCCATGTTTTAATCAATAAACGACCTTCTCGACCCGGACCTTTGACCACCAATTTTCACCATGTGTCAGATATCGACTTAGAGATCTAACATGTGAGGTTTCGTGGTCTCGTGTCGTGGTCTGACGATGATATACATCAGATATCGACTTGGAGATCTAATATGTGAGGTGTCGTCGTGGTGGTCTCCTGTTGTGATGGTGATATACAGTATACATCGAGTCACTGCAGAAAGAGTTGACATACTGTACCTCATTACAAAAGGTTCACGATCCCTTTGCAGCTCAACTGGTCGGTATATATATATAGAGCATGTGTGGTACAGTTCAGGGCTCTCCCCAGGTTGGCGGAGGGAGAGTATAGCGCCCACCTGTAGAAACGGAGCCTACAGGTGGATGCTGGGGAGGCGGTAGGATTTGTAAAACGTCATGAGCAGCAGGTTAGCAGCAAGCGAGGCGGCAGCAGCGACACACGTCTGCACTGCAGGAGAGAAGCCAGGAATGAACAAGGTAGGCAGAGACGCTTAAATAGCCGCTCTGATCAGGCAAATTAGTGCATGTATTGTGACTATAGTCACCTGATCAGGTACGTGCGCTCTCTTGAATTTTAAGTTGGCTGCGTGTGCAGGCTGCACATTTGAAGAAAGAAAACAAAAGTTAAGAAAATAATACAATATTGAAACATTATATATTATATATAGAACAACACAGCTTTAGAGTTGTGTCTCCCCCCCCCCCTCCCTCTGTGTTTCAGCCGTCACCTACACGCCCGGCTACAACAACAACAACAAGAAGAACTCTGCTCCGCCGGTCCCGCCACGGACCGCCTCCAAGCCCCTCATCTCTGTCACGGCCCAGAGCAGCACCGAGTCCACACAGGTATACGTGCCCCCTTTCCACCGGGTCTTTCTGGTTCTTAGTTCTTAACAATCAGTGCCGGAAGTGCATCAAAATAGAAGCTCCGGGTTGCCAGAGTTGTCTGATCGCTTTTACTCTGAAAGCCATGAACCGGAAACACTTTCTTAAAAAAGTTGACTTTACAAAGTGACCTCACAATCCCCGATCATCTTAATTTATTTATATACGCTCCAAAAAGAGTTCATATTTTGCGGGAGAGACGGATGAGGAGCAGAAATGAAGCGCCAGCATATCGATCCATTCATCACCACGGAGAGCGCCCTGGATGAGGAGATACGAGTCATTCTTTCCGCCGCGCTAACATGGGAGTCAATGACAAGCTAATAATTGCACAGAGCGTTAGCATACGGCAAGCGAAAAGCGAAATGGCAAAAAAAAAAAGGAAAAATTCTGAATATTCTTATCTCGCCCCGTATCTTTGAGGGTGCGCTAGGACAGCCACACACGTCGAAGGCACCTCTCAGTTCCAATCCTTAAGACGGCCTGAGGCGTCCTATGAACTGAAACGGTTAATTGGAATGTTAATTATAAGTATTGAGTGTGCAAAACTATACCTATATTAGATTTGTTATTGTCGTATAATTCTTCCAGGGGGTCTGTAGATTTGTCACCTTATTTTCCTAATGTAGCAATGAATGAGCTCCGATTCCCTGCAGGCAAAGTCCTTCTTTTATTCAATCAATGAGGCATCTCCCATGTTACATCAAGTCACAAGCATACGTCATCTTATCATCGCACATTCATAGCCTCCTGTAACCCTAAATAATGGGTCACTTATCAGCTAAAACAGGGAGGTCAAAAACCCCAGGTGGTCTATTTGAGACCCTAAAGATAATATCGGATCAAAGATCACTCCCCAAGAATTAAATTAAATGTGCAAATGAGGCATTATGTAGGAAAATATGCAAAAGAATAGAAAATATGAAAAAGCTACTACTGTGGAAGGGTTATCATGTTATTATGATAAATTAATTTGCTTCCTATAAACAAGGTATAATGGCTAGTTTTTCCCACCAATTTTGGAGTCCACACAGTTAGTGTTGATTCCGTCGACTGAAATGACCAAAATGTTTCGTCGACCACCAAGGAAAACTAAATAAAAACTAAGCTATGATGACTAACTAATAAAAACTAAGACTAAATATATTGACAATTTCGTCAACACATTCAAACTAGACAAAAATGTTGGGGACTGGTAAGCTGCTCACAACGCGTCGTTGTGTGATCTTGTAGATCTGCTGTTTTCAGCATGCAACCAAGTCTAATATCAGCCATTACGACACCACCGAGGCATTTGTGTCTAAACTTAAGACTGACACTATAGCAGAATCTCTTAATCCAGAGCCACGTAGACCGTAAGCAAAAACAACACGTGGTAATACATCGAATGCAAGGAAATAGTCATATAGGACTAGATCGTGACTAAACTAAGAACCTATCATCCATGTAACAGACAACCAATGTCCGTACATTGTCATTGCAACTATAAACACAATAGCATGCATCTGTCTACATCAGTGGTTCCCAAACGTTGTCATGCCAAGCACCCCCACATTGACACTAATCTGGCCGCGGACCCCCATTTGAAGAGATATGCCCCCATAAGAGAAGATGTTTACGGCTCTAGCAGTGATTCTCAACCCGTTAAAATGTCAAGGTCCGCCAGTTTGAAATGCATTAGGCTACGGACCGCCATTTAATGGCATTTCTATTTCCCCTAAATTGTAAAATCAATGTAAATTTAACTCCGAGAGTTTGGTTCCATTTGTACACTCAGAGTTACAGTTACAGACCAATAAGGGTCCATTTGGTTCCAAAACTATATCATTTAGCTGGGGGACCCCCCTTGGGACTCCCCTAAAGGACCCCTGGGGGTCACTTTGGGAAACCTACTGGTCCACATAACGTGCTATCTTAAAATAAATGACGTATAATATTTCCCCCACAGGACGCGTACCACGAGGCGCGGCACCTGCACCACCACTCGCGTATGTGGGCGTCGGACGGCCTGCAGGGCGGCCTGAGCCTGGGCTGCCGCGGCGGCGCCCTCTACAACTCCACGGACAGCCTGGACAGCGCCAAGGCCGTCACCATCGCCATGGAGGCGGCGGCGGGCGCCGTGTCGTCCAGCACGAGGCACGCGTCCACGGACAGCCACGGCTCGGCCGCGGCGGCGGTGGCCACCTGTGACAAGGCCGTGCTCATGTCCAAGGCCGAGGAGTACCTGAAGACCCCGCGCTCGTCCATAGGCATTCAGGTCAGTGTGTGTCGCGTCGCTGTGTGTGTGTGTGTGTGTGTGTGTGTGTGTGTGTGGGGCGGCAGTGGCTCAGGGGTAGAGTGGCCGGCCGGTATATATAGCGGCCATTGGGGAACCGCAAGGTTCCCAGTTCGATCCCGGGCTCCCCCAGTGTTATAGTGCCCCTGTCCTCTGAACCTGCATAGACATAAAAAGTTAGACGCCTCGGCTCTGGGGCATGTGTCTCTCTCTCTTTCAGGCAACATGGCGGCAAGCTTTCCCGAGATTCCTTGCGAAGCATGAGCGGAAGGTTGCTTGCTAACTAGCTTGCTCTGAACCACTAATGTCTCCCTACAGTACAGTATGTGCCGTTTGGTGCCTTGCATTGTTTCCTCCGCGGTCGGTGTGTGAATGTGTGTGTGAGTGGGTGACTGTAACGCACTAATGAGCATTTGCGCCTGTCGTAGACATGCGCAGAGCAAGTTCAGTCAGGGAACCTCAGTCAGCGCGCCGGCCGTTAATTGGGCCACCGCAGCATCAGTCTCTCATCCACATGATTCACCCAGCCAATCACACGCTCACCCAATCTCATACCGGCTACTTTAACCGAAGGTTTTGCATTCATCCTCCTGCTTGCTTGCTTGCTGCTGCTTTATTGTATACTGTGCGCTGCTGTATACAAAGTGCTCGTCCATAGGTCAGTGTGTCGCTGTATGTGAGGGCGTGGATGTGTAACGGCCCGGGATTCAAACATACGCGTGGAAAGCCAGCGTCTTCACCACAAAGCCAAAGGCAAAAAGAGATATTAGACTTTAGGTCACTATGCAGGCTGAGGTTGTGAGCCACTCTGCTATACGCTCACCCCTCTGTAGACCTCCTCCCACGGGGAAACCCAGCCGGGGGTCACGTACGGTACCAACCTAAAGCCACTCTGCTACACGTGGTTATTGTTTACAATAAATGAAACGGTAGTAGCTTAGTGGGCAGAGAGGATGTCTGTCAGATCACAGGTTTCGTCTGAATTCTCTCCCTATAGTCATGCAGACATGCAAAAGTCACACACATGTATTATTGTATACACACACGCACACACACACACACACACAGTCACACACACACACACACACTCACACACACACACACACTCACACATGCACAGGAGCAGCATTCACGTCTCTGCAGCTAAAAATAGCGGTGAGTCATCTCACTGCAATCCATCAATTAGATTCAACTCATATCATGCTAGAGCAGGTTTTACTGAATTGTAGCTCTTTCCCTCCCTCCCTCCCTCCCCCTCCCCCTCTCACTCACTCACTCATTCACTCTCGCTCTCTTCTCCTCTTTCTGCCGTCTTCAGAATCTTTGAATCTCTTCTTTGCGTGTCTTCAGAATCTTTGAATCTCTTCTTTGCGTGTCTTCAGAATCTTTGAATCTCTTCTTTGCGTGTCTTCAGAATCTTTGAATCTCTTCTTTGCGTGTCTTCAGAATCTTTGAATCTCTTCTTTCCGCCGTGTCTTCAGAATCTTTGAATCTCTTCTTTCCGCCGTGACTTCAGAATCTTTGAATCTCTTCTTTCCGCCGTCTTCGGAATACAGTTGGAAATAAGTTTAGCGTTAGGCATAGTTTTACTTTAAGGGGTTAAGGTCAGGAGTAAGCGTAGGTTTAACCGTTAAAGCATCATTTACTTGGGTCACTTCCGCCGGCTGTACGCCCCGGGGCGAGTTGGTAAAGGGGCGAGTATAGTTTGGCATTCGTTCAGTCTCCACACTGGGCAGCAGCAGCAGATACCTGCCATCACAGTGTGAAGACAGCAGGCCCACTGCAGACCAAAGGACCCCCGCCCGAAGGCATCGGTGTCGGCTGCTCCCAGCCGCCCGTGTCCTCAACACTTCAATAGCCTCAATGCCTGCACAAAGCGTTTCGTCAAAGCACAATATTACAGTCACTCCGTGTCCATTTGGGCCTCGGAGAATCCTTCTCTCTGTGTCTCCTCTATAGCGCTCCGCGCGATGTGCACTTATCTTTTACACTGTATCACCCTCGTTTTCACAGAGTACCTTCCCATCAACCCAAACCCTCGTTTTCACAGAGTACCTTCCCATCAACCCAAACCCTCGTTTTCACAGAGTACCTTCCCATCAACCCAAACCCTGGTTTTCACAGAGTACCTTCCCATCAACCCAAACCCTCGTTTTCACAGAGTACCTTCCCATCAACCCAAACCCTCGTTTTCACAGAGTACCTTCCCATCAACCCAAACCCTCGTTTTCACAGAGTACCTTCCCATCAACCCAAACCCTCGTTTTCACAGAGTACCTTCCCATCAACCCAAACCCTCGTTTTCACAGAGTACCTTCCCATCAACCCAAACCCTGGTTTTCACAGAGTACCTTCCCATCAACCCAAACCCTCGTTTTCACAGAGTACCTTCCCATCAACCCAAACCCTCGTTTTCACAGAGTACCTTCCCATCAACCCAAACCCTCGTTTTCACAGAGTACCTTCCCATCAACCCAAACCCTCGTTTTCACAGAGTACCTTCCCATCAACCCAAACCCTCGTTTTCACAGAGTACCTTCCCATCAACCCAAACCCTCGTTTTCACAGAGTACCTTCCCATCAACCCAAACCCTCGTTTTCACAGAGTACCTTCCCATCAACCCAAACCCTCGTTTTCACAGAGTACCTTCCCATCAACCCAAACCCTCGTTTTCACAGAGTACCTTCCCATCAACCCAAACCCTCGTTTTCACAGAGTACCTTCCCATCAACCCAAACCCTCGTTTTCACAGAGTACCTTCCCATCAACCCAAACCCTCGTTTTCACAGAGTACCTTCCCATCAACCCAAACCCTCGTTTTCACAGAGTACCTTCCCATCAACCCAAACCCTCGTTTTCACAGAGTACCTTCCCATCAACCCAAACCCTCGTTTTCACAGAGTACCTTCCCATCAACCCAAACCCTCGTTTTCACAGAGTACCTTCCCATCAACCCAAACCCTCGTTTTCACAGAGTACCTTCCCATCAACCCAAACCCTCGTTTTCACAGAGTACCTTCCCATCAACCCAAACCCTCGTTTTCACAGAGTACCTTCCCATCAACCCAAACCCTCGTTTTCACAGAGTACCTTCCCATCAACCCAAACCCTCGTTTTCACAGAGTACCTTCCCATCAACCCAAACCCTCGTTTTCACAGAGTACCTTCCCATCAACCCAAACCCTCGTTTTCACAGAGTACCTTCCCATCAACCCAAACCCTCGTTTTCACAGAGTACCTTCCCATCAACCCAAACCCTCGTTTTCACAGAGTACCTTCCCATCAACCCAAACCCTCGTTTTCACAGAGTACCTTCCCATCAACCCAAACCCTCGTTTTCACAGAGTACCTTCCCATCAACCCAAACCCTCGTTTTCACAGAGTACCTTCCCATCAACCCAAACCCTCGTTTTCACAGAGTACCTTCCCATCAACCCAAACCCTCGTTTTCACAGAGTACCTTCCCATCAACCCAAACCCTCGTTTTCACAGAGTACCTTCCCATCAACCCAAACCCTCGTTTTCACAGAGTACCTTCCCATCAACCCAAACCCTCGTTTTCACAGAGTACCTTCCCATCAACCCAAACCCTCGTTTTCACAGAGTACCTTCCCATCAACCCAAACCCTCGTTTTCACAGAGTACCTTCCCATCAACCCAAACCCTCGTTTTCACAGAGTACCTTCCCATCAACCCAAACCCTCGTTTTCACAGAGTACCTTCCCATCAACCCAAACCCTCGTTTTCACAGAGTACCTTCCCATCAACCCAAACCCTCGTTTTCACAGAGTACCTTCCCATCAACCCAAACCCTCGTTTTCACAGAGTACCTTCCCATCAACCCAAACCCTCGTTTTCACAGAGTACCTTCCCATCAACCCAAACCCTCGTTTTCACAGAGTACCTTCCCATCAACCCAAACCCTCGTTTTCACAGAGTACCTTCCCATCAACCCAAACCCTCGTTTTCACAGAGTACCTTCCCATCAACCCAAACCCTCGTTTTCACAGAGTACCTTCCCATCAACCCAAACCCTCGTTTTCACAGAGTACCTTCCCATCAACCCAAACCCTCGTTTTCACAGAGTACCTTCCCATCAACCCAAACCCTCGTTTTCACAGAGTACCTTCCCATCAACCCAAACCCTCGTTTTCACAGAGTACCTTCCCATCAACCCAAACCCTCGTTTTCACAGAGTACCTTCCCATCAACCCAAACCCTCGTTTTCACAGAGTACCTTCCCATCAACCCAAACCCTCGTTTTCACAGAGTACCTTCCCATCAACCCAAACCCTCGTTTTCACAGAGTACCTTCCCATCAACCCAAACCCTCGTTTTCACAGAGTACCTTCCCATCAACCCAAACCCTCGTTTTCACAGAGTACCTTCCCATCAACCCAAACCCTCGTTTTCACAGAGTACCTTCCCATCAACCCAAACCCTCGTTTTCACAGAGTACCTTCCCATCAACCCAAACCCTCGTTTTCACAGAGTACCTTCCCATCAACCCAAACCCTCGTTTTCACAGAGTACCTTCCCATCAACCCAAACCCTCGTTTTCACAGAGTACCTTCCCATCAACCCAAACCCTCGTTTTCACAGAGTACCTTCCCATCAACCCAAACCCTCGTTTTCACAGAGTACCTTCCCATCAACCCAAACCCTCGTTTTCACAGAGTACCTTCCCATCAACCCAAACCCTCGTTTTCACAGAGTACCTTCCCATCAACCCAAACCCTCGTTTTCACAGAGTACCTTCCCATCAACCCAAACCCTCGTTTTCACAGAGTACCTTCCCATCAACCCAAACCCTCGTTTTCACAGAGTACCTTCCCATCAACCCAAACCCTCGTTTTCACAGAGTACCTTCCCATCAACCCAAACCCTCGTTTTCACAGAGTACCTTCCCATCAACCCAAACCCTCGTTTTCACAGAGTACCTTCCCATCAACCCAAACCCTCGTTTTCACAGAGTACCTTCCCATCAACCCAAACCCTCGTTTTCACAGAGTACCTTCCCATCAACCCAAACCCTCGTTTTCACAGAGTACC